>NW_026731666.1:0-117717 GCF_028476545.2 Physella acuta
AAAATATTTATATTTATATTTATATTTATATTTATATTTATATTTATATTTATATTTATATTTATATTTATATTTATATTTATATTTATATTTATATTTATATTTATATTTATATTTATATTTATATTTATATTTATATTTATATTTATATTTATATTTATATTTATATTTATATTTATATTTATATTTATATTTATATTTATATTTATTATGGATATGGATATGGATATGGATATGGATATGGATATGGATATGGATATGGATATGGATATGGATAAGGATGTGGATGGTGGATGTGGATGTGGATGTGGATGTGGATGTGGATGTGGATGTGGATGTGGATGTGGATGTGGATGTGGATGTGGATGTGGATACGGATACGGATACGGATACGGATACGGATACGGATACGGATACGGATACGGATACGGATACGGATACGGATACGGATACGGATACGGATACGGATACGGATACGGATACGGATACGGATACGGATACGGATACGGATACGGATACGGATACGGATACGGATACGGATACGGATTAGGATACGGATACGGATACGGATACGGATACGGATACGGATACGGATACGGATACGGATACGGATACGGATACGGATACGGATACGGATACGGATACGGATACGGATACGGATACGGATACGGATACGGATACGGATACGGATACGGATACGGATACGGATACGGATACGGATACGGATACGGATACGGTTACGGATACGGATACGGATACGGATACGGATACGGATACGGATACGGATACGGATACGGATACGGATACGGATACGGATACGGATACGGATACGGATACGGATAACGGATACGGATACGGATACGGATACGGATACGGATACGGATACGGATACGGATACGGATACGGATACGGATACGGATACGGATACGGATACGGATACGGATACGGATACGGATACGGATACGGATATGGATACGGATATGGATATGGATATGGATATGGATATGGATATGGATATGGATATGGATATGGATATGGATATGGATATGGATATGGATATGGATATGGATATGGATATGGATATGGATATGGATATGGATATGGATATGGATATGGATATGGATATGGATATGGATATGGATATGGATATGGATATGGATATGGATATGGATATGGATATGGATATGGATATGGATATGGATATGGATATGGATATGGATATGGATATGGATATGGATATGGATATGGATATGGATATGGATATGGATATGGATATGGATATGGATATGGATATGGATATGGATATGGATATGGATGTGGACGTGGACGTGGACGTGGATGTTGATGTGGATGTGGGTGTGGGTGTGGGTGTGGATGTTGATGTGGATGTGGATGTGGTTGTGGTTGTGGATGTGGATGTGGATGTGGATTTTGATGTGGATGTGGATGTGGATGTGGATGTGTTTGAGGTTGTGGTTGTGGTTGTGGTTGTGGATGTGGATGTGTTTGTGATTGTGGTTGTGGTTGTGGTTGTGGTTGTGGTTGTGGTTGTGGTTGTGGTTGTGGATGTGGATGTGGATGTGGATGTGGATGTGGATGTGGATGTGGATGTGGATGTGGATTTGGATGTGGATGTGGATGTGGATGTGGATGTGGATGTTAATGTGGATGTGGATGTGGATGTGGATGTGGATGTGGATGTGGATGTGGATGTGGATGTGGATGTGGATGTGGATGTGGATGTGGATGTGGATGTGGATGTGGTTGTGGTTGTGGTTGTGGTTGTGGATGTGGATGTGGATGTGGTTGTGGATGTGGATGTGGATGTGGATGTGGAGTCATAATATACTAAAGATTTTTTTAAAATAGTCATCGTTTTTCATCACATTAACAATCTTTATAAAGAAAATTCCGATTGGTCACTTCTTAAGACCTTTCGACATTTTCCCCCGAAGATAACATACTTTTTTGTTGTTTTTTTGTTATTACCCGCTAGGGTTTTTCTAGAACAACGAGAACTATGATTGGGTTTCTAAGTGTGTAAGTTTTTTTCATAGACATATTGCTCAAAAAATGCGCTAGTAAGTCAAGGTCAGTTTTGACTCTTCTTCTTAAACTTCGTATCCTACAAGCATTTGCCTCAGTGTTCTATTTGCTTGATGTGGCGGCAGTAAAATTTAAAGCGCATGAATGTATCGGACCATTTTGCTTTATTAAATATGCAGATGCACTAAAAAAGAAAAATAAATGATTTTTCAATCCTAATATATAAAAGCCCATGTGCGCACTTCTCTCTCTCTCTCTCTCTCTCTCTCTCTCTCTCTCTCTCTCTCTCTCTCTTTCTGTCTGTCCGCAAAATATTTTCGCCAGACATCACATCAGAATCTGCAGCGATATATCGAGAACTTGATACGGACTTTTGTTGAAAATAATATGGTAGATGTTTTAAATGTATAACCACAATTTTATTTAAAGAAGAAAAATAAAAAATAAAGGCATATTCGAATGTAGAAAAACAGTTTTAATTATGCAACAGGAAAAGCGTTTATGGCTGTGAAAAAGAACGCATAAAACTGACGTCACTAATGTTTATACATTAACTAATGACGTCATCTGCCGTGTTTAGAATAAAAAGAAATGAACTATTTAATTCAAATTTGATTTAGATCTACGTACGCTATGAAATGCATACAATACAATTTTTCCAGCCTAAACTTATAAAATTTATTTTCTCTATTTGGATTCTAGATCTAGAGATTCTAGATTTAGACTAGATCTAAATCTACGCAAAAACTATACGTAGAAGCTAAGTCGCTAGGATCTAGATTTTGACTCGGTTGATTTTAGATACCGGACCAGTGTCCGATAATGGAATCTTTTTTAAAAAGTGTTGTTGGGTTGCTAGTATTATTGTAAGCTCGACTAATTTTATGGTTAGAAGTTAGGGTTAGGGGTATGGTAGGGCCAGGGTTGGGGTTAGGGACAGGGTTAGCATTGACATTAGCCAGCCAAGTGTGTATTTAGGTAACTACCGGTAACCTAACACCCTTTTTTTAAAAAGATGATTCCATTATCGGACACCGGTGTAAACATATTTTATAGAAATCTTTGTTTGTTTAACTATTGAACTTGCTAATTTAGGATAAAAAAAATTAATTTCAAAGAATAGGCATATTCGCGTAAGTATAACTTTTTTTTAATATGTCTTTCATTCTCCATTAAATATATGGTGCCTAAATAGTTGAGATGATATTGTACTTAATACCACACAGGTGGTGCGGGATCGAGACATACCAAGTCGAACTTAGTTTTTATATTTTTTTTAATATGTGAATCTTCCGATTTTAGACTATAAAGAAAGGAACTACTTCATTCAAATTTGATCTAGGTCTATAGAACTAGATATATATACAATTTTATCGGTCAAACTAATTCAAATTACTTAAAAACAATATAATGACAATTGAATAGCCAGATTTTTTAACGGAATCATTTAAGTCACTTAATCAGTATGTGCCTGTGTTATGTTAAATGTGTCGGATTTTTAGCTAATTAGTTATTTCTTTGCTTTGTCACTAATATCGTTCAGCGTAAAGTAAAGCGCATTGCGTTTTGACCAATTACTATTTCATAAATTATTTTTCTCAAACAAGTACAACATTTTAAAATTAAAATATATAGGCCTATAATTCACGTGAAATGGGTACCGATGGCTAGTACATAATAATACACAACTATTTAAAAACTTGTTAAGAAAAGCGTGGTTCTCTTCCAGAAGACAATACTGACCCGATTTTTTAACATTGGTTCTTTAAGTAGTAGTGTATTATGGTATATTAAAATATATTATCTATTTTCTCCAGTAGTGTATTATTACTTAAAAGCTATATATATATATATATATATATATATATATATATATATATATATATATATATATATATGTGTGTGTGTGTGTGTGTGTGTGTGTGTGCATATATATATATATATAATATAAACATATATAGAAAGATACATGTAGACCTTGGTTGTGTGCATGTGCTGCATTTGTAAATGAGATGTGCTCTTGTGGAAATTGACAGTTGGCCTACGACAGTACATATTGTGTTAGTTTACATCATTTTGTTGGCGGTTGAACAGTAGAGTGATAATAAAGTGTGTGTGTGTGTGTTTGCTGACGATTGCAAACTTTCGTATTATTTGCATCATGGTTTGTGTTATTTTTCTTGTATATTAAGCAAGTTGATGCTCCGAGCTAAGCAGCTAATTTCATAAAATAATATTAGTAAAAAAATGTTTAATTTTTTGCCACTTTTCTAGCTTATTTAAAACAATGTGGACTAAAAAGAACACGTTCTATTCAGCGTTAAATTTATGTATAGGATAACGGACAAGACCCTGGGATTACATATCTATACATAAAAAGAAATAATAAAGGACACAAAAGAACTTGTAAAGTAATCATATACACAGATATAAAGCCTATCATGTAAATGCTAGAGGAATGGCCTATGACTTGTAGTACACTTGAGATGCAAACTGGTGACATATAAATTGAATAAAAGCAAAATAGAATGTTTAAGGCTTTCATATTTCCTATTTCTACAAAATGGAATGTTGATAGAGAAATGTCAAATAGTTTCTTAAGTGTCAAAATAAATCCAAACACTAAAGCAAAAATGTTTATTATTAGCAAGAGAGAAAACACAAAGAAAGAAAACACCCACCCAGTGAAATGTTGAATGTAGTAGGGTAGACTCAGACACATAGAGTTGGACTCAAATATTTCCCAATCAGAAAATAAGAGTGGCATTAAAGAGAAAATGGAGCCTATTAACCAACTACTTGAAACTGAACCAGATATAGATGTGTGCTGTCTTTTGTTGCGGTATAATAGAATAATGTAATCCAAAGTAAAAAACATAATTAAAAATGTCTGTGTTAGGTAAGAGAGTAACGCGAGAAACCCCGCGGTTCTACACAATGGGCTGTATCTCCATGCAAGGTCATACCACGCGTAGTTTTCGCCGTAACCATAATCAACTACGGCAATAATTATTAAATAAATGCACATGAAGACTTGTGACATTAAAAAATTATAAATTACAATTTTAATGCGACAGAAAAGATAGGAAATATTTGAAAAAAACGTGAATATTATTACGGAAATATTACCAAATACACCTAAAATAGAAGCAACACGTATAAAAATACGCTTGTATTCATCTCCCAAAAGTCCAGAGCAAGACGATATAGGATCATCTGGAGCAAAACATCTAATTGAGACATATGCTCTAAATACACAACATAATTTAAAGCTGTCCCCATAAATCTGTGAATAACTTACAAGCTTATCAATGCTGTTTTTTCTTGCATTACGATACTTGGAGGCTCCAACAGTAAATTGTTTTATACAATCCATATCTTTAGTGGAGTATTTTAAATATGTTTTTCTTAAATCCAAAGCTAAAACGTGTCCGTCAGACCCACACTGTTTGTTGTCAAATGGTGTGTTGCTTAAATTTAACATCAACAATGGGATTTTTGTTTTAAGCAGAACAGTTTGAATATTAGAGAAAGATAAATCCACTATTTGAATTCTAGATATAGGGTCAGTTTGATTAAACGTAGTAATGCTTGTATGTGATAGATTTATATTTATTAAAGATACAAGTTTATTGCTGAGTGTATCCATTGGACCAGTCAAATCTTTATTTTGACTAAGGTCGATTAAAATTAATTTGTTAAAATAAAAAATCAATGAATCAAAGAAACCCACTAGAATTGCATTATTTAGATTGCAGTTCGATAAATATATTTCCATTAACTCATTCAATTTTATTTCTGTGTCAAAACTAAAACCACGAAAATCAATACTTGATAAAATTAAGACTCGTGTATTGATGTCAATGTTATTTAAAAAATCTTTCAGGACTTTACTAGGATCATCAACCGATGTTACACCCCACCCACATTTAAACCCTGACGGACATGTGTCAGTACATAGTAACTCATCGTCGCCTGATGGACAATGGTCATGCCCATCGCATACATGTACCGGATGGATTATTGTATCAGCACCACGACATTTGAAAGAATTGGGCTGGAAAATCTTATTTAAATCAAACACCATTTCATCACGACCATCTTCACAGTCTATAATGCCATCGTTGATCATGTAAAACGGAACGCAATAAGACAATGGACATTTAAACAAACCATCAGTACAGACGAAAGATTCGCATTGTTTTAAATGAGAAAAATCGAAACATCCAACAATATCTTCACTGTATTGACCTCTAAGATAAACACATCTAGCGGCCCACAGATTATTGTTAGCTTTCAAATAGTGATGTGTGTACATTTTACTTTGATTGGCTGATAAGTTTTGCATTCTACATTTAACAATGTCAAATATTACGTTTTGCTTCTGAAAACATTTTATGGCATTGCAAGTTTTCAAAATTTCCTCCACAAAAGCTATTTTTTTAAGGTCGATCGGCCTATCGCGGAGTGAGTAGGAAAAGTTACGTCTAGATTCATCATAAAACCACTGACTGGGTAGACACGTCCTATCTGACAAAGATGTTTCCATACATTCATTACATTGGAATTCATCTTCTCCTTCGAAACAATCAAAAATGCCATCACATCGCTTCTCTTTACTGATGTATTTAACTACCGCTTCTTTTTTATCTTTTGCCCTTCCAGAGTACCTATTATAATCTAACGTGAACCTATTAAAAGTACATTGAATCGAGCTATAATTATTATAGCTGTAATTATGATAATTACAAACCCCACCCTGGTCTAATGTACAATTAAACTGGTATTGTATATCCATCAAATTGCTCTCGTCATATTTGTTTTCACAATCATTATAGCCATCATTTACAAAACTATACGGAATGTATCCCAAATCTTCATTGCAATTATATCGTGGAAAATTTGACTTAAATCGACTACTTTCAATATATTCGTTCTTGTAGTTAAATTTTCGTTTAAATTTTTCGATGTCGACGTTGTAAAAAAATAAGAAACGGGGTTCACTGTTGTATACACATAGCGTTACTTGAACGATGTTTGATATTGAATGAACATGAAAAACATCATACGTAAATAGGCCTACACTTGAACAGATTTTTATCTGATCATTTCCGGTAGTAACTAAAATCGCAATAAAAATTCGAAAAAAATTAAATGAGCAAGAGCAAAGTTTTATAGTAGATAAGAAAAGTGCAGGTTGAGAATTTAAATGTTCAATTAAAATGGATACAAGTAATCTGTTTAAACCATATCTAAGTCTCCCAAAAATCCCATGGGTTTGAAAATGTGACTCGATGGCAATACATTGCCTTTCCGCATTTTCTATAGGCATATATGTTGAGAATGTCTCATAGCGTGAATTGAGAACACCTTGTACCGCAGTGGAAGTGTATGTCAATAGCTCATTCATATCTCGCATGTTTGGTGGGAAAAGTATAAAGTTTTTGAAACTTTTAACGAGAGTTAAAGTAAACTTAGTGTAAACAAAAATTAAAATATTCATTTGGCTTAGATCATATGTAACATAATCGTTAAAGTGAATAAAACATGTTTCACACAGAATTATATTGAACAACGCAACTTTTGGGTTTAAATATCTATACGCCTTGAAAATCTTTTCTGGGTAGTATTCAAAAAACGCAGTATTATTACTAGGAAATAAAAAGAACTTGTCTATTTCATTCATGAATTCAGAAATGCTTTTGTTTTTACTATCTGCTACTAAAATTGGAGTGGAAGTTCCTTGATTGTTATTTTCAAAAAGAATAATTCTAAGATTACATGACTTATCATCAAACTCTTGTTTAAATAAGCTGACAATTGACTTTAGTCTATACTTTTGAGTAGGATAAAAACCTTCAGCTTGAATATAAACATCTGTCTCGTCTACTTCTTTATTGCAAAAACGGAATCCTGATTCTGTAGAATCTGTAAATTAGTTTGGGAAAATTATTGGGATATATATATATATATATATATATATATATATATATATATATATATATATATATATATATATATATATATATATATATATATATATATATATATATTAGAGGCGTCGCAAAGCGGAGGTGGTGGATGCGGACGGCAACGAGTGACACCTATTGGGGGAAACCAAGACAACAATTTTAAAATACATGGAAGAAAAATGATTTTTTCTACTTCATTTAAAGATTACTGAAAGGTGAAAAGTCCTTTAAGTTATAAAATGACGCTCCAACAAGGCAGGGGGTTGTTAAGTTTGTCATGTTAACTATCAAGAAAAGCATGAAAAATTGCTTTGTTTCTGTTAAACTAAAATAGTGTTTTACAAATTGAAGCTTTTTGGCAAATTGGGGGTGGGGGTGTGACATCGAGTATGTGTGTAATATATATATATATATATATATATATATATATATATATATATATATATATATATATATATATATATATATAAATATATATATATATATATATATATATATATATATATATATATATATATATATATATATATATTGACACCAATAGGTTCCGCACCGAGTGACACCCGACCTAGTGTATAATATGTAGATTAAGTGAATATTTTAAGCATCATTTTTACATCTAAGCTCTTTGTATTTAAAACTTGTAAATGTGTGTATATTTTTTTATATCTTAATCTTTATATGTGTATTTGATAGTGTGCATGTGTATGTTTGTGTTTGAAATGAATGGCATGTGTTAGCCGTGACCACTTTTAAAGTCAACCCATATCTTGTACATGAACGGACAGATAATGATATAGGAACTCGAGGCCGTCTTTAATGAGATTAAAATTGTTGTCACCATTCCAATTACACTGAGAGAGAGAGAGAGAGAGAGAGAGAGAGAGAGAGAGAGCTCTTTACCTTTATGGTCTATTAAGAAAGGTTTATTTGTTAATTTTTAATTTTTCTTTCTGTATAATCATAAAAGCCATAGAAATACACGACAAGAAACAAAGTAATATTATTAGAAAAAATACAAGGCAAGAAATCACATAGCCCAGTGGCGTAGGCAAGGGGGGGGGGGAATACGGGGGTTATTATCTCTCCCATGGAACCCGACCCACATATATATATATATATATATATATATATATATATATATATATATATATATATATATATATATATATATATATATATATATATATTTATTTATTTATTTATTTATTTATTTATTTATTTATTTATTTATTTATTTATTTATTTATATATATATATATATATATATATATATATATATATATATATATATATATATATATATATATATAAACATTTTTTAACCACTCCCATGACCAATTCCTGGCTACGCCACTTAAATAGCCTAACGGATGTTCGTCGAAGACGGGAAGACCCAGGCACATGCAGTAGGACGAGTAAATCTCCCACTCTTGGACAGTAGTAGCACTAGAGATAGGGTAAAGCCAAAGCACCATATGGCGTTGCTTGAAGCAACAACAACAAAAATTCAGATTTTTTTTTCTTGCGGACAAAATGACTGAACAAGTGGGTGTAATGTTATAAGTAAAATAAAAAGAGCAGAGCAAACAGCTGAGAGGTTTGCAAGACAGCCTGCTGTCTTACACAGTGGAGTTTCTAACCATTTAAAGTCGTGCTCTACGTAGCTCTCACTGAAATACAGATCAGCGCCAGATATACACATTAGATAGACGTTCATCAACACCTCTGACACGCAGAGATGTGTAGCATAAATCTTCAAACCCTCACTATATTCTTTATTACCTAGCACCATCTTAAACGCGAAAACGACCAAACTTCCTGAAACTCCAAGCGAGGCAACCACAATCGACACAGTGCGTTTGTAGACGTCACCGAGTAAACCATAACAAGTGGATATGGGGTCAGTTTCGGCAAAACAATAACTAGCAGTAAACTGACAGCACATCTTATAGCTATCTGCATATACAGCTAAAGATACAGATATATTTTCTAAACTAGATTTACTTCCTTGATCGTGTAGTATGGGACACAATAAGAAAATGGGCATTTAAACAATCCATCAGTACAGACGAAAGATTGGCATTGTGTTAAGAGTGAATTACCTAAGCTACACAAATATTTCTTACTGTAACCACCTCTAAGATGAACGCAGCGGGCGACCCAATAGCTTTTTTGAAAAATGTAACTATGATTTCGTGTCTGTGTACAGCATTGCATTTTATAGTTTTTAAAAAATATTTTGTCTTCATAAACACATTCTACATGTTGCATGAATGTAGGTCAGGTGTTCCTCAAACACTCCTAGAAAACCATCCGGGACTGCACTGGCCACATAAAACCATAAATAAAAACTGATTGTCCTTATAGTCATCCGTTTGTGAAATAAAAATCTAGTTGATGTACCTTTGAAATTGCCATTGAATAGTTAGGAAATCTGTTATTGAGTTAATGAAAACGTGTAAATTATCTTAAGTATTTTGTAAAAGAATTTACTTGTGTGTTGAACATATACAGAATTCACATTAAATTATCACATTCTCGAGTCGAGTGTTATTCTTCATCTAATTTTGATTGAGTTAATGTGCAGTAATTGCCATAATCAAGTCAATGACATGTAGCTCATGTTCATGCTCATGTTCAGACGGAAGTGTTTCCACATTATAAACATTTCATTTAGTTTAGTGCCTTTGTCAAAACCAATAGCCTGTTCAATTCAGTTTTGCGATTCTTGTGTTCGTTTGTTCAAAATCAAGTTAAGAATTAATGAGTTTTACAGGGGACTTTTTTAATAGGTTTAATACTTGATACGTCAATTACAATATCAATATCACCAAGTGAACAGTTTTTTATTGGAAAACTTCTACTGTTTGCTCGCCTGAAAAACAATTGACTCAATTGCAATCAATGGATGGTCATTCTATTTTCCATAGGTTATTTAAGTATAGATACATGTTTTCAGTTCTATATAGTGTGCTACAAAACTAACACTAAATTTTGTTTCTTAAATTAACGTTTTTGTTTTACATGTGTCATAGGGACTCTAGGCCTATCTATAACACAAGATATATCTACTCTGTTTTCAGTGCGACTCGGACGTTTTCCCGAAAGACACTTGCCCAAATGTCGTTTTCCCTTAGGCCTTTTTTTCTGAATGGACAGAATGGACACTTGCCCGAAGGCACAAAAGTCCGAATGGATCCTTGCCCGAATGGGACACATGGTAACGAAATTTCATTTTGTAGTTTTCTATCAACTTATCGGCGATATTTCTGTAACCGTAAGTGCCACCTCACCTATTCCCTTTCGTTTTCTTAAGGACTGTTTTTTTTTTTTTTTTTTTCATTTAAAGACTTTTATTTTCCACAAAACAAATTACAACATATTTTACACTGGTAGGTTGATAATACTTTAAATAATGGCAAATTATATGTTGGAGTTAAATTGATATGTACAAAACGAAAGACTAACCAAAAGGGTAACAATATAAGCGGTTAAATATAACAAATGACAAAATATAACAACATTCCCAGATTACAGTTTAACTTTTGGATCACTTCCAAAATAAACCGGGAGTGATCTCCCCTAAACTTTCTCGAATATTCTAATATAACACTACGTGGGATGTCAACTCGGAATATAGACATGATTTTTGTTTACTTAAACTTTTTAAAATAGAATAAAATCTAGTAGAAAAAAAAATTGCGCACCAAGTGAGCACCAAAACCAAATGTGCGTAATAGTGCGCAATATTATTAGTACTTTATAAATTTACATGCTTTTTTTGAGAAATCGGAAATAGCGTAAATTAGTACTTCCGGTCAACGGAAATTACTCAAAATTTGATAGAAGGTAGAGAATTAGATCTTATACTTACATGTGAAATTTCATTTATCTATCTGAATTAGTACTTAAGTTATAGGCTTTTGAAAAATTCAAAGTAGAAAAAGTACCACTTCCGGTTATCGGAAATCGCTCAAAAGTTGATACGGATCTACGATTTTGATATAATACTTATATATGAAATTTCATCAACCTAGCTGTAACGGTACTCAAGTAATCGTGTTTACACACAGACAGACACACAGACACACAGACACACACACACACAGACATACGGACAAGATTGCAAAATCATGTTTTTCCGTATAAGTGAGGTGTAAAACGTCGAGATTTGTAAAAATCTCGATTTTTTTTTTGCACGATTACAATACTTTCTCTATACTACGTATATACGAGAAAGTAAAAAGGGAAAGAATCCCCCATACTCACATAATAAATTTTAAATGGTATTCTGCTTAGTAATGTGCATCTCAAATGCCTCGCCTTTTTTAAAAAAGTGATACATGTGTAAACAACAAATGTATAAAAAACAAAGAACTTGTCCTGACTGACAGCATAAAAAATTAATACAATAATAAAATTTACAAAAAAAAAACGTGCCATTACGTCAGAATGTTGCACTGTATCGGTGGGGTGGGCGGGTCATAGCGGCAAGGGTTGAAAGGGGGTGGGGATTGATTGGGTACGGTGGCCCACACATCTGGAGCAATGTTGCGTGACCTGAACGCTGTGATGTTCTACATACAGCGTGTGAGTTCGTGTGTTTCTAAGTTGTTTTTTTTTTTTTTTTGTTTTTTTTTTTAATTTTACATATATGATAATACTAAAATAGAAACAAATGATGGATTTACAATGTTTGTAAGCTGTATAAATGAAACAATACACAACAATAGGAAATTGAATGACAAATGATAAATGGTGCGAAACAAGGTGGTGACATTGGGGTTGAGGGGTGGGAGTCAAATTAATGTTGTTAGAAATGTATTTAGATAATACATCATCTTTAGTATTTAACATAGTATTTCAACACAGGGGTGGGGGTCGTGGGGACGAAGGGGATGCAGTTATAAGGGGAAACTTGATATTGGGATCTTGAGGTTAAGGGGCGGAGGGCGGGGGCGGGGAGGGTGTGATGAAAGGGGATGTGTCGGTTCGATTAGGCGGTCCAGGTGGCAAATGCAGTTTTATATGTTCTTTACGTTGTGATGTTGCTAATTATGGTATATGTGTTTGAGTGCTGTCATTGTCGAGTCGTCTACGATAAATCAAGTCTAGTACGTGTCCCGTGAACTGTACCTTGTCGTATTTTGCTTTTATTCTACTGTTCCAAATAGTCTGTCTATATATAGCTACCGTCCTTGCTTTTTGCTCTAGGTCCGTCCTGTCTCTTTGTTTTGGGATTTCGTTTAGAGTTATGACTATATCGTTTTTTGTTATTTTGGTTTCTAGCGTCTTTTTCATGTTTTGTATGGTGGGGCATTCTAAATAGATGTGCGTTTCGGTTTCGGGTGTATTTTGTCTGCATAGTGGGCAAAAGGGTTTCTGTTGTTTTGCTAGGGGTGTTGAATTGTAGATGAGTCTGTAAGTTATTTCCCTTGCTTTGTGTGTGATGGTTTTGAGGTGAAGGTTTCTGAAGGTGTCTATCGTGTCTGTTAGAGCGTATTTCCTACACCATTGAATTCTGTTGTATAGTGGGGTTGAGAGTTTTTGCACTAACTTTTTGTAGATGTTTTGTGATTTTTTCGTGAACAAGTTTTTCATTGTTTTTTAATATTTGTAAACATTCTGTGTAAAAGGGACTATGTTTTCCTCCTATGTAATGTGGAGTTGCATTATTGACTTTTGTAAGTTTGTTGAGCTGAATGCCTATATAGTAGTGAGCTAGAGGGTGAAAATTTGGTTAGCTAATTATTCTGCTAATGTGTGTTAGTCTGAATGTATTGATTTTGGTCTGTATATCGTGCAGGTTTATTCCTCCATGAAGTTTGTTTTGTACTAACGTGTTGTGGCTAATGTTTGAAATTGTGGTCTGAAATATGTACTCTCTAATGATTTTATTCAGATGTTTAATTGTTGGCTTTGGGATTGTTTTAGCCGTGGCTATATAGGTAATTTAAGGACTGTTTTAGTTAGAAAGACTTAATTTCATCTGGATTACAAAGAAATATAAGAAAATACGATACTTCCATGGATTCAAAAGTTAGATAACTAAAGCGCTCATTGTCTAAATGCATGGTTTAAAAAATTAATACTGTAGTGTTGGGAAATAATTTTCATTTTTCAAACTGATAGTAATAATTGTCGGAGTGTTCATTAAACAACATTTTTTTTAAATATCATCTTTTACAAAAATTCTAATTATGTCTGAAAATTATTTATATTTAGTCCTTTAGCACTTACTTTCCTTCGATAAATTAGGAAAACACAATTACTTGCCTTTAAAGGCATTACATCGAGTGGAAAAGAATTTACTTTTTATTACTATTATTATTACGAGAAAAATGGCCCGTTGAGGAAGGGTACAACGGGCGCTAGGCTGATAGTGCTGTCTCTTTTCTCTAAACTAAAACCAACCCACCCCCCCACACACCACCCCCAACCCACCCCCCCACCCCCACCCCACCCCCCACCACACACCACCCCCACCCCCACCCCTCACCCCCACACACCACCCCCTCCACACACCGCCCCCCCCACCCCCCACCCCCCCCCCCCCCAAAAAAACATGTCTACCGTCCCATTCAACGAAATATAATTATATACTTTTTCCAGTGTCCGCCCCCTCCCAGAAAATTCTACCCTCGCCCCCGAAAATTTCAAGTACCCCCACCCCTCTCTGGGGAGGAAAAAGTCTGAAAGAAACACTGAAACCAACCCACCCCCCCCCACACACCACCCCCCCCCACCACCCCCCCACACACACACCCCCCACCCCTCCACCCCCCCCCCCCCCCCAAAAAAAAAAACATGTCTACCGTCCCATTGCAAGAAAACCACTTTTTAGATTAGACACATTAATTAGGCGGTAATTTTATTATAGAGTATCGATGAGGAAATTTCTTTTGAGTTGGGAAGGGGGGGGGGGGGGGCTCAGACGTTCTTACGCGGGGGGTGGGGCTTCGCCCCTACCCGAAGAATTGTATGCAAGAAACTCTTCACGCAAACCATTTAGATTAGACAACATTTCCTTTTTATTCAATGTTTACGCGATAATCAATGACGTCATATTACTGTGTGCACTCTCTGGTTTGAGATTATGTTCTACTCTATGCGAAATGTGTCGACGTCATATTTCGTTTTTCGAATTACTGTGCATGTTTTTAAATTGCTTGTGTTTTCTCTAGAGCGTTCTTGTCAGACAGAGCGTTCTTGTCAGACAGAGCGTTCTTGTCAGACAGACAGCGAAACTATTATTATAGAACGAGAAAAATGGCCCGTTGAGGAAGGGTACAACGGGCGCTAGGCTGATAGTGCTGTCTCTTTTCTCTAAACTAAAACCAACCCACCCCCCACACACCACCCCCACCCCCACCCCCACACACCACCCCCACCCCCACCCCCCACCACACACCACCCCCACCCCTCACCCCCACACACCACCCCCTCCACACACCACCCCCCCAACCCCCACCCCCCCCCCAAAAAAAAACATGTCTACCGTCCCTTTCAACGAAATATAATTATATACTTTTTTCAGTGTCCGCCCCCTCCCGAAAAATTCTACCCCCCGCCCCCGAAAATTTCAAGTACCCCCCACCCCTCTCCGGGGAGGAAAAAGTCTGAAAGAAACACTGAAACCAACCCACCCCCCCCCCACACACCACCCCCCACCCACACACCACCCCCCACCCCCCACCCCACCCCCCACCCCTCCACCACCCCCCACCCCCAAAAAAAACATGTCTACCGTCCCATTCAACGAAATATAATTATATACTTTTTCCAGTGTCCGCCCCCTCCCAGAAAATTCTACCCCCGCCCCCGAAAATTTCAAGTACCCCCACCCCTCTCCGGGGAGGAAAAAGTCTGAAAGAAACACTGAAACCAACCCACCCCCCCTCCCCACCCCCCCCACCACCCCCCCACCCCCCCTACCCCTCCACCCCCCCCCCCCCCCCCCCCCAAAAAAAAACATGTCTACCGTCCCATTGCAAGAAAACCACTTTTTAGATTAGACACATTAATTAGGCGGTAATTTTATTATAGAGTATCGATGAGGAAATTTCTTTTGAGTTGGGGAGGGGGGGGGGGCTCAGGACGTTCTTACGCGGGGGGTGGGGCTTCGCCCCCTACCCGAAGAATTGTATGCAAGAAACTCTTCACGCAAACCATTTAGATTAGACAACATTTCCTTTTTTCAATGTTTACGCGAGAATCAATGACGTCATTACATTACTGTGTGCACTCTCTGGTTTGAGATTATGTTCTACTCTACGCTAAATGTGTCGACGTCATATTTCGTTTTTCGAATTACTGTGCATGTTTTTATTTTGCTTGTGTTTTCTCTAGAGCGTTCTTGTCAGACAGAGCGTTCTTGTCAGACAGAGCGTTCTTGTCAGATAGACAGACAGCGAAACTATTATTATAGACGAGAAAAATGGCCCGTTGAGGAAGGGTACAACGGGCGCTAGGCTGATAGTGCTGTCTCTTTTCTCTAAACTAAAACCAACCCACCCCCCCCCCCCCACACACCACCCCCTCCCCCCCCCCCCCCCCACCCCCCCCCCCCCAAAAAAAAAAACCATGTCTACCGTCCCATTCAACGAAATATAATTATATACTTTTTCCAGTGTCCGCCCCCTCCCAGAAAATTCTACACCCGCCCCCGAAAATTTCAATCACCCCCACCCCTCTCCGGGGAGAAAAAAGTCTAAATTAAACCCCCCACTCACCCCACCCCCCCCCACACACACACACCACCACCCCCCCTAAAAAAACATGTCTACCGTCCCATTCAACGAAATATAATTATATACTTTTTCCAGTGTCCGCCCCCTCCCCGAAAATTCTACACCTGCCCCCGAAAATTTCAAGTACCCCCCCCACCCCTCTCCGGGGAGGAAAAAGTCTAAATTAAAATACCCCCCACTCACCCCCCACCCCCCCACCCCCCACACACACACACCACCCCCCACCCCCCCCCCCCCCCACCCCCACCCACCCCCTCTAAAAAAAACATGTCTACCGTCCCATTCAACGAAATATAATTTTTTAGATTAGACACATTAATTAGGCGGTAATTTTATTATAGAGTATCGATGAGGAAACCACCCCACCCCACCCCCCCCCCCCACACATCACCCCCCCACCCCCCCCCCCCCCCCCCCCACCCCCAAAAAAACATGTCTACCGTCCCATTCAACGAAATATAATTATATACTTTTTCCAGTGTCCGCCCCCTTCCCGAAAATTCTACCACCCGCCCCCGAAAATTTAAGTACCCCCACCCCTCTCCAGGGAGGAAAAAGTCTGAAAGAAACACTGGTGTCGCGCTTAGCCACTACCCGAAGAATTGCATTAAAGAAATTGCAAGAAAACCACTTTTTAGATTAGACACATTAATTAGGCGGTAATTTTATTATAGAGTATCGATGAAGAAATTTCTTTTGAGTTGGGAGGGGGGGGTGGGGGGGGGGGGGGGGGGGGGGGGGGGGGGGGGGGGGGGGTGCTCAGGACGTTCTTACGCGGGGGGTGGGGCTTCGCCCCTACCCGAAGAATTGTATGCAAGAAACTCTTCACGCAAACCATTTAGATTAGACAAAATTTCCTTTTTAATTCAATGTTTACTCGAGAATCAATGACGTCATATTACTGTGTGCACACTGTGTGCTTGAGATTATTTTCTACTCTATGCTAAATGTGACCGCGTCATACTTCGTTTTTCGAATTACTGTGCATGTTTTTATTTTGCTTGTGTTTTCTCTAGAGCGTTCTTGTCAGATAGAATTTTTGCTTGTGTTTTCTCTAGAGCGTTCTTGTCAGACAGAGCGTTCTTGTCAGATAGACAGACAGCGAAACTATTAGTATTAATTGTTTTGGTGTTGGGAAAAAATAATTACATAATTAGCGGGGATTCATCAAGTGCAATGTTGTAGGTATTTTTAATACTGCCTTTTATTTATTCTATACACTGCACTTACTATTTACTAATTTTTTTTAAATAAAAACAGTTTATAAGCCAGGTCCTACATGTCCTATATGTTTATTTCTTTCCGTATACGGATAAGCTTGGAGTATTATGATTGTTCACTAAATTGAAACAGGCGCGTCCGCCTGCGCCCCACCAGGGTTCAATTAGACGCCCTGGGCTATCCTGTAAGCGCCATTGTGCATAATTTCGCTTTAAACAGTGCGATAGAGTATGGATAAGAAAGGTTACTATAGTGAATCGAATACTTAAGTGAATCGAATCCGGGAGTCCTCAGGCGCCCAGACCGGGTGCTCTTTGGGGACCCGGGCATTCCCGTGTTCGGTTTTGCGCCTATGTTCGTTTAACTGAGTGCAAAGATTATGAATAAGTTGGGGTATTATAGTCGTTTATAAGCTGAAACAGGCGATTCCGCTGGCGCCCCAGCATTGTGCGATTTGGTGCCCCGGGATAGACAGTGCGCACTTTGCGTTTATATTTGCGTTTGTATTTTCTTTGTGCTTAGGTTGGGTTTAAGTTAGTGGTTGGGTTTGAGTTTTCATTTCGTTCGTTTTCGTTCTTTCTTTTTCGTTTTCGTTTGTGTTTTTTTCTTTGGGTTTGTGTTTGTAATTTTTGTTTGTGTTTGTGGTTGGGTTTGTGTTTGTGTTATCGTTTGTATTAGTGTTTGCGTTTATGTTATGTTTCCTTTCTTTATTTGTGTTTATGTTTTGGTTGGTTGTGGTTAGGGTGGGCAAAGCCGGGTATACGCAGATTTATAAACACACATGTCATGTTTCTTTAAACATAGGTTTCAGAAAGCTCTTTTATAGACACCTGCACCAAACTACAAGAAGATATACAATTTATATAGTACTAGCCGTACCGGTTTGTGTTGTGTTGTGTTTGTGTTATGTTGTGTTTTTGTCGTGGTTGTGTTGTGTTTGTGTTGTGTTTGTGTTATGTTCGCAATTCTTTATTTTTTGGGTGTCTTGGTTTTGGTTGGTTGTGGTTAGGGTGGGCAATGCCGGGAATATGCTGATTACAAAACACACAAGTTATGGTCCTTTATAGATAGGATTTTCACAGAGGCCAGAGCAGGGCCTGGCCGGATGGCTAGTATATATATATATATATATATATATATATATATATATATATATATATATATATATATATATATATATATATATGTGTGTGTGTATATATATATATATATATATATATATATATATATATATATATATGTGTGTGTGTATATATATATATATATATATATATATATATATATATATATATATATATATATATATATATATATACATATACATATACATATACATATATATATATATATAAATAAATAAATAAAGCAAAGTGGTCGCGTGCCCGATGTGGCACTTTTCGGCGTCACAGGAGCTTCAAGTTTGGCTGAGTCCTGCTTTGGGGTGGTAGAACACGAGGGCCGGTGTCTTTCGGCCGAAACGTCCACGGAGAGGGGGTCAAAACTAACCTCAACTGACCGGCGCCTTATATGGGCTATATTGCGAACCCTTGATATTTTGTCAGGTGGTAGAAAAACGACTAGGAGTGTCATAAAAAACTCGCCATATCCGGGAAAAATCTGCAAATGGGTCAAAACTGACCTGTTGTATTACCCTATATAATCTTTATATTTTATACGAAAACATAGGGTTATTTCAACACGGATTTTAGGGCACTTACCGTCTGTACGTCTGGCTAATTTTTGCATGCTCCTATGTATATGGTTAGGCCGTACGTCGAAGGTGTTGGTTTAACTCAAAATCCTCGAAGAGGGCTAAAAAGTGACCGCGAGTATAATTCTCTTTATATAAGCTATATTACGATAAAAAAACTTTTGCCGAACGAACCCCCTTAATATTTTGTGAACTGATAGAAGAACGCCTAGGGGTGTCAGAAAAAACTCGCCATATCCGGGTAAAAATCTACAAATAGATAAAAACTGACCAGTCTTATTTCCTTATATTATCTTTGTATTTTTTGTGAAAAACAGCGTAATTTCAACACAAATGTTATGGTACTTATCCTCAGCCTATCTGGCTAATTTTTCGCAGGACCTTCTATAGATGACTAGGCCGTATGGAAAAACTGTTGTTCACACTAAAAGCCCTCGATGAGGGCTAAAAAATGACCGCGAGTAAAATTCTCCTTATATAAGATATATATTTTTTTTTTAAAATGACGAGCGACCCCCCTCTCCTCTAATATTTTGTGAGGTCGTACACGAACACTCGATGGTAACAAAAACATTATTCCTGTCGGAAAAAAACATTTTACGGTCGATAGATTTGTCCAGATGACGTATTTTCTTATATAAACAATTGTTTGTGAAAACGTAAACAAAGACTACGTCATTTGGTCTTTGTACAGGGGAGGTGTCATAGCGTAGATGAATATAGAATTAGACTAGACTGGTAGAGGTTACGAAGGACGTTGCAAACTTGACGGTAGACGTTTTGGTGTGAGAGTATCGTGCGCGTGTTCAATACAATATTTGTGGCGCGAATGTAACGTGAGCATGATGCGACAATGTACCGATGACGTAGACCAGGGGTCTCCAAACTTTTCAGTCCGAGGGCCGCATTTACTATCAAATTTCAGTTCGGGGGCCAGTTAGTTCCAGGCATGTCTTTGATTTTTCTGGGCAAAAATCCTCAGCCATCACCAACAAACGTTTTTTCCGAGAACAAAAAGATCGCCGCGGGCCGGATGAGAGGACCTCGCGGGCCGCATCCGGCCCGCGGGCCATAGTTTGGAGACCTCTGAGTCGTAGACAGAAGCGGTGAAGTTAGTTGGGGGTTAGATAAACTAGAAGACGGACGTATTATTTGATGTTTTGCAAATTAGCTATAAGTGTGTTAATAAAGTTAGTGTTATTTTCATAAACGAAGTTGTTGACATTATTAATAAGTGTCTGCGGAACATAAGAGTGATTCCCGTCCTCCTCACAAGTTGTTGTTTGAATAGAATACCAGATCAGAATATATGTAGAAGATTATTTATAAATACCCCCATCACAGGAGGTAACTTATTAAAGTATTTTTTTTTTAATAATTTTTATACTATTTTAAATAAAAAAACAAAATACACAAAGTATAGCATTCGTTGAAATAGATATTTCATTATCAATTAAAGTATTATTGTACTGAAATTGTACAAATTATATTCCGAACTGAATTAAATATATTTTTTTATTTATACTATTAAAGAAGCCTTTGCAGCTCTTATAATCTTGCGAGTAATAGCTTTGTGAATACTCTACCCATCTGTGCGAGACTATTCCGATCAACAATAAATTAATCATTCAAATTCTCAATTTCTTTAATTTAAAACCTAAGCAAAGCTAGGCTGTATGCCTAGTTTATAAATAAAAGACCTTACTATTTTGTTTTTTTTTAATTATAAGTGAATTCCGTTTACCAAAGCAGCAGTTATCGCGACTTTGGATTTCTCAAAATAAAAACATAAAAATGTATCAAACTTGATTTCTCTGTTTATCATCCGTCATAGGCGCAATTTTGCGAGCAAATTAATATTCGATCTCTTCTATTCGACCGAATTTTTTCAAACTTTTCACTTAGGTCAAGATTTGAAGACAATGCATTGCGATAAAAAAAATAATACTTTTACCGAATAACTAATTATGTTAAACGCCATTCAGTTTTATTTGAAAAATTAAATAATTAAAGAAATGTGTTTAAAAATATGTAGACCTATATAGCTTGATTGCACTAGAAGTACTATTCCCCTTATGGTTCACCTGTTTATGACGTCCTCATGCATGTAGGGGGGGGGGGGGGGCGAAAAAGATGGACTTTTGCGGACATATGTGAACTGAAGGGGAGTTGGTTCGTGAATGTCCTTATTGTTAGATTCAACAACAAAATTTTTTTTTAAAACTGCTCATAAATTGTTAGTTTGTGCATGAAATCTACAGTTCTCGTGTTAAATATCCCCAGTACAACCAGTGAATAAATGTATTAAAAATGTAACCGTAATTCGCGCGCATAAGAAAAAGGTGATTCTTAACTAGCAGGAGGAACGGAGGCAGAGACCGATCATTTTCTAGAATAATTTATGGTTTCAAGTTTATTTTTAAACATTTAAAAAGATAATTGAAGCATACAGTTCTATCTACCCTACTCTCTAAACTACTCTCTACCCTACTCTCTACCCTACTCTCTACCCTACTCTCTACCCTACTCTCTACTCTACTCTCTACCCTACTCTCTACCCTACTCTCTACCCTACTCTCTACCCTACTCTCTACCCTACTCTCTGCCCTACTCTCTACCCTACTCTCTACCTTACTCTCTAAACTACTCTCTACCCTACTCTCTACTCTACTCTCCACCCTACTCTCTACCTTACTCTCTAAACTACTCTCTACCCTACTCTCTACCCTACTCTCTACCCTACTCTCTACCCTACTCTCTACCCTACTCTCTACTCTCTACCCTACTCTCTACCCTACTCTCTACCCTACTCTCTACCCTACTCTCTACCCTACTCTCTACCCTACTCTCTACCCTACTCTCTACCCTACTCTCTACCCTACTCTCTACCCTACTCTCTACCCTACTCTCTACTCTACTCTCTACTCTCTACTCTACTCTCTACTCTACTCTCTACTCTACTCTCTACCCTACTCTCTACCCTACTCTCTACTCTACTCTCTACTCTCTACTCTACTCTCTACTCTACTCTCTACTCTACTCTCTACCCTACTCTCTACCCTACTCTCTACCCTACTCTCTACCCTACTCTCTACTCTCTACTCTACTCTCTACTCTCTACCCTACTCTCTACTCTACTCTCTACCCTACTCTCTACTCTACTCTCTACCCTACTCTCTACCCTACTCTCTACCCTACTCTCTACCCTACTCTCTACCCTACTCTCTACTCTACTCTCTACCCTACTCTCTACTCTACTCTCTACCCTAATCTCTACCCTACTCTCTACCCTACTCTCTACTCTCTACCCTACTCTCTACCCTACTCTCTACCCTACTCTCTACCCTACTCTCTACTCTACTCTCTACTCTACTCTCTACCCTACTCTCTACTCTACTCTCTACTCTACTCTCTACCCTACTCTCTACCCTACTCTCCACCCTACTCTCTACTCTACTCTCTACCCTACTCTCTACTCTACTCTCTACTCTACTCTCTACCCTACTCTCTACTCTACTCTCTACCCTACTCTCTACTCTACTCTCTACTCTACTCTCTACTCTACTCTCTACCCTACTCTCTACTCTACCCTCTACCCTACTCTCTACTCTACTCTCTACCCTACTCTCTACTCTACTCTCTACCCTACTCTCTACTCTACTCTCTACCCTACTCTCTACCCTACTCTCTACCCTACTCTCTACTCTACTCTCTACATTGCTATCTACCTTACTCTACCCTAATCTTTACCAATCTGTCTCCCCAACTATTTAACCTACCCTAAATATACTCTGCTTTACTGCTCTACTTACTCTACTCTTTAATATCTTTCTATTAATGAGGGTCCTATGTAAGTAATGTACTACTGTAGTTTTTACTTTAGTGGAGCTAGTATATAAAGAATTATGTTCTGAAGAGATTTGGTTAGAGGTTATGTTAGACGGTAGGGTAGAGAGTAGCGTGGCAGTAGGCAAAGGTATAAGTATAGATAAAATTGTAGGCGTATTTTTATGTGCGGGTATATTTTGTTGTTTTTTTTTTGTGTGTGGGTAATAGTAGCTGTGGAAGTAAACACAGGTACTGGTACTGTTATAAGAATAGGCTTAGCTATACAGATATAAGGATGTAGGGTATATAAATACGAATATTATTATGGATACGGATATTGCTTTGGTTGTGAATAGCCTATGGATACCGTTAAACATTTTATTTGCATATGACTGAATTATACAAATATTAAGAATGTATTTTTACATATGAATTATGGTTTATGGTTTGTTGAGTATGAGTTTTGAGTTATATATTATGTGCTTTGTATGTTTGATTGCGATTTGTTGACTATGGTGTGTTTATATTTTATTAAGTTTAAATTGTTAATGTTACATAACGTATTCTATAGAAAAATACTTGTGTACACATTGTGACATACTTACACTTGATAAATGTGACGATCACAAATGCCACTATAAAGCGCATGTTGAAAATGTATTCGTTTCACTGCAAAGATATAAAAAGTATGTGTATTTTTTTATTACAAGCTTTTATTTTACTTGCTTCCTCTGTCTGTCGTCAGTCTTTTCTTTATAGCAGGGGTCTCCAAACTATGGCCCGCGAGACCCTCTCATCCGGCCCGCGGAGATCATTTTGTTCACGGAAAAAAAACGTTTGGTAATGGCTGAGGAACTTAGACCAGAAAAATCAAAGACATGCCTGGAAGAAACTGGCCCCCGAACTGAAATTTGATAGTAAATGCGGCCCTCGGACTGAAAAGTTTGGAGACCCCTGCTTTAAAGTAATTGTAATAGTAGTGTATTATTATATATTTAAAGAAAATCATTTATATTTGTGTTAATCAAGTACAAAATAGTATCCAAATTGGTTGCTAAAAATATCATAATATGCAAACTGTATAATTTCTAAAGAATTTTTTTTTTTTTTTTGCTATTTTTTTCCACAGACTGCAGTCATTTTCTAGCGCGTTTTTCTGACGTTATATACGAGAAAATAAAAAAAAAGCAGGACGATGTTCAGAACAAAAATTGTGTAGAATAAAAAAACATTTGAATACATTCAGAAAAAAAATATTTAAATACATAAATAATATACTAATGCGTAAAATAAAGTAAATTAAAATTACGCAAATATTATGTAATATATATAACTATATCCTAATTTAGCTAATTCCAATGCTAAAGAAGTAATGAGTATATATAATAATTAAGGCCTGAAATAGTGTATCATTGGCCTAGATTTATAATCTCGATCTCGATTATACTCGGTCAGAACCCTTGAAGTTAAAGAAATATTTTTCATATTATTTCTTTTTTCAGACAGTATATATATATATATATATATATATATATATATATATATATATATATATATATATACTGCATACCCGTGCTTCGCCATGGTGAATCTTTTTAAATGTACTAACAGAACAAAAACCAAACAAATACATAGGAAAAAACGCGAACACATTGCAAACGCAATATGCAATCACAAACGCTAAGACAAATTCTAAGACAAAATACAAACATAAAATAAAACACAGCACAATACAAACGCTAACTCAAACAAAAACGCAAACACATTGCAAACACACAAAATAACGCAAACACAAAAACAACGCAACATGCAACATAAACACAAAACACAATCACCAATGCAAACACAAAAGAAAACAAACAAAAACAAACAAAAACGCAATTTTAAGAACACAGTTACAAAACAAGAGAATCTATAAAAATGCTCTTACCGCCTAATAACACGCTTTCCTAGCTGTCCTTGCTCAGTGACAGCAAACAATTTTGCAAAAAATTAAACATAAACCAGTAGTGATCTCCCCTAAACTTTCTCGAATATTCTAACACAAAACAATGGGGGATGGATACTCGGGATATAGACATGATTTTAATCAATTTTTAGTTAATTAAATTTTTAAATTACACACCCACTGAACAAAAAAATAATACGTGTGTAATAGTGCGGAATATTATAAGTACTTTTTAAATTCATATGCGGTTTTTTTTTTTTTGTTTTTTTTTGAGAAATCGGAAATAGCGTAAATTACTACTTCCGGTCAACGGAAATTATTGAAAATTATATATATATATATATATATATATATATATATATATATATATATATATATATATATATATATATATATGAAAATTTGTTTATCTATCTGAAATAGTACTCAAGTTATAGGCTTTTGAAGACTTAAAAGTAGAAAAAGTTCCATTACCGGTTATTGAAAATCGCTGAAAATATATCCGTGTTTTACCTACAAAATTGCACTTAATCAGTCCATGATTTTTCCCCCAATGCCATGTTGTTGTTTTTTCCAAGGGAAATAATTATGTTTTTCTAATTTATCTAGGGACATAATGAGTGCTAAAAAGACTAAAAATAAATACTTTCAGACACAATTAGAATTTTTGTGACGGGTGATAAATTTTCTCTAATTTAGTTTACTGTGTTTTTTAGTATTCTGCATATACCCGGCATTGCCCGGGTTTACTTTTCGAATTAACCCTAACCACAAACAACCAAAATCTAACACAAAAAAAAAACTCAAATATAACACAAATGCAAACAAAAACACAAACCGAAAATCAAACATAACACTAAATCAAAGAAAATACAACAAACACAAACAAAAATAAACGTAAACAAATACAATCGCAAACACAAACTTAGTTACAAAAGCACACACAAATACAAAGAAAACACAAACGCAAACAAAAAAGCAAACACAAATACATAAAAACACAACCACAAACCTAAATGCAAACAATAACTCAAAATGCAAATAAACGTAAGCATAAATACAAACTTAAAAGCAAACATAAAAGCATACTGCTCGTAGTCCAGCCCGGGGCGCCAAATCGCACCATGCTGGGGCACTGGCGGAACCGCCTGCTTCAACTTAGTAAACGGCTACAGTACTCCAACTTCTTCTTAGTCTTATGCGCTCACTTAAACGAACGAGGCGCCATGGCGAACACGGCAAGGCCCGGTGCCCCAAAAATCAACCTGTAAGAGTACCGATAATCGCCCAGAATCGATTCAGTTAAAGACTATAATAACTTTTCTTATCCTGTTTAAAATAAAATTATGTGCCATAGAGCTCACATGATAGCACAGGGCGCCAAAACAAACACTGCCGGGGTGCCGGCGGGCGCGCCTCTTTCAATTTAGTGAACAAAAAAATATACTAACCTAAGTGATTAGATTATGAGGTGTATCATCAAACTGGTTTGAAGATAGGGGAAAATAGATAGAGTTTTAAACATCCCATGCAGAAACCTTGTGAACAGAATGCATCGAAACTCACGATATATTTCAAAACGGCATGCAAAATGGGCGTAACCTGGTTGCTAGTAGGCTCAACCAATATATGAAAACGAAACCCATTAAGTAAATGTCGTGAAAACAAGACTAATAACTCAAGCCTTCATGTCAACAGGGAGAAGAGAAAACGTCAATTCGAGAAGATTTATTACTGTTTATTAGAATTAACTTAACATTTGAGTTTGTAATCTGTTTACCTGAGCACACTGAACTTTGATTTATTTTCTTCTTGCTCACTCGTGTTTAGTTCATGAAACGTTTACTTCTGTAGGGTACTGTACGGCTTCACTTGTATTTCAAGACTAATGTATGCGTGTGGATTTTACTAATTTAAAGCAAATTCCAACAGAACAAATCTACAAGATCGCATCAGTGCTGTTTTAGCGCAATATTTCTGCCATTTATTTGTACTACAAACTCTACAACATTTTCGTGTACCACAACATCCCCAAAATTTAGTTATATCACAACACACTTTCATTTAGTTGTACTACAAAATCCCCACCTTATAGTTAGACCACAACATCCCCGCCATTTAGTAGACCACAATATCCCCATCATTTAAATAGACCACAACATCTACATCATTTTATTTGTACAACAACATACCACCATTTATTTGTACCACATCATCCCCAACGTTTAGCTGTATCGCAACAACCCCAACATTTAATTGGAATACAACGTCCCAACCTTTTAGTTGTGCTACAACATGCCCACCATGTGTTTAGACCAACATCACACCAAATTAATTCGACCACACCAACTCCACAATGTAGGAGTTCCAATTCATCAACACCGTTTAGTTAGATCACAACATCGCCGGTCTGATTTTTGTGTGTATCTCAATGGTGTGCCGAAAGGGAGAAGGGGTAATGTTATGATGCAATGTTGGCGCAAGTGAATGTTGGTGCTCTATCATTTACTTGTACCTCTTCGGCTGCAAAGTTAACAACATCAATAACATTTAATTGTACCTCTTCATCATCAACTTTTAAATATGTGTACATCTACAACAGTTACTTATGCCACAGCATCAATAATATTCAATTGTACAACTACATCAACATTTAGTTGAATAACAACATCAATAACACTTAGCTGTACCACAACATCTGCAATACGTTATTGTACCACAACAACAACTATATTTTTGTACGTTTCCATTATTTGTGTATGCCATTAGATATGTTTAACACCCCCAGTTAAAAACATCTTTTCTTAAATTTAACACAGCTCCTTCTCTAAAATTCAGACGCTAGCTCTAATGCTAAACTGACGTGACATTTTGTAAATATCGTGACAAGATGTATAAACGTCACCATATCTTAACATATAACATTATTTTTTCTCTCTTTGTCTCTGTCTCTCTGCCCCTCTCTCTCCTCTCTCTCTCTCTTTCTCTCTCTCTCTCTCTCTCTCTCTCTCTCTCTCTCTCTCTCTCCACCCCATGCGAATGGCTATCTCTGTATCTGTCAATGATCGGATCACTGAGTAACTAATAGATATACCCGCACTTCCTGTGTGGATCAGCCGACTAACTCAATGATAATTGCTCCGACTTTTGAATCTATAAATAGAATAACAAAAGGAAGGAAACGAAATTTTAAACTGATTTCCGCCATTACAAAAATAACATGAAACCTACAGTTCACGACACATCGCATAGGAATTTAAAATAAATATTAGGCCTATAGGTTTAATACATATTTCTTAGAATATAGAAATTTAGATCTAGTGTTCTGGTTAGTAGTTATTTCATGTTTATTAGAATATAGTCTAGATTCTAGAATCTAATCATACGGCTGCATAAAAAGAAAACCCATCTAGATCTAGAGAAGCGGAGGTAAGAAGGTTAAATTAGTAATTTACATGATTTTTATTGTAGTTTCACTGTTTGTTAGGCCCAATTATTAAATCTTTAGATCAGAGGTCCAGCTTGATCATGTGTGGTATCTATTGTGGTGCATTGGAATGAAAAGCCCACATACTTAAATATAGAATCTAGTAGGCCTATACTATAACTGTACTGCCCTATACTTTAAATTTGTTACCACAAGAAAAAAGCCTATTTACTATTATTAGTTATAATTAAATTAAATTGAAATATTTGTTTATCTTTATAGTTTATAGTGAATGCATGCTAATGAGCATTATTCAAGCTGCTGTTATATTTAGGCTTATAGGCCTATATAGGCTATATACTATAGACTATATATTAGGCCTATATACCAATATTGTGCATAAAACTTAAAGCATGTAAGCATACACAATAATAATTATCATTAGACCTATAGTAACTAAGACTCATACTATTTAGTACTACTTTAATACTACCTTTAAACTATTAGGCATAATGAAATAATGATTAATAATTTCAGTGTTTTCCGCACTCAAGAGGAAGGAGGTTGCAGGGAACATAGAGACTAATCTTTGCCAACATACTGGATTTCTGGTGATGACAATAGGAGCAAATAGTATGCGGCTCAGTTAATACTAAAAACAATTGATTTTAGTAATTAGTGGTAAGCTCTTTTTTAAAATAATATATTATAACATGGTATTGCAAAGGTTCAGGTTGTCCGATAAATGATAATTAGAGTCAGGTTTAGGACTATAGTTTAATGCTTGGTTAGTAATATGCATCAAGTTGGGAAAGATATAGAAATGGAAATACATAGAATTTAATGTGTTCATTCGCAAACGTTACTATTTAAATTTTTTTAGGCCTGCTATTTATTGCTGAATAATAAAATCACTATACTTATCCACTATATTATGTTTAAATAAAGTGAGTTTAGATCAGTCGAGTAAATAAATTTAATAGCAAGACATAACTAAAATTTACAATGAATATATATATATATATATATATATATATATATATATATATATATATATATATATATATATATATATATATATATATATTGCTATTTTATAAAAGTATGTAAATCACAGAACAAACATTACTTTGTATTTTGTCTACAACTTAACAAAAATGCTACTACTTTGATGGATTGCACTAAATAGGGGTTAGCTTTAATTTAATAATTTGTGAGATATTCTTGCTAATCTATGTGTAAATTGCTTTTCAGGACTATGAGTGTGTGTTTGGTCATCCAGATTTCATAACTACAACTGATGTTCAATTACAAGGGATATTAATCAGTCTCTGTGGACTATACACTGTACCTAGTTTCATCCTCAGGTAACTGTACTATAGGCATAACCCATTTTTTAAAGTAATTATTATAGCAAGAGATAGCATTATATGTTAAAATAAATATAATGGATTTTAATCCAAAATATTTTATTAATTATTGTCTTTTCTTAAATTCTAATAAATCAGTGAGTTGTACAACATAGAGGGTATTATATTTGAATGATAATTGAAACACATATTGTTATTGAGCTCAAAACTATGTACTTATCTAATATAATTAATATACTGAAACAGTTTTATTGAAGCATATTATTTCATATTTTACCACACAGAGACTGATGTGTAAGCTTAAAGTAAAGACATCAAATCAAAGTATCAGCTATCAAGAGAGTAAATATTGATAGTCTACTTCATTAATCTTCAATATGAATGAACACAATTTTAAATCTATAATATTTGCTGATAATGTTTGTTTCTTGTTATTCATCATGTTCAGTGCTTTATCTTTTCAAAGTAATTAGTTATAGTAAAGAAATAGTAGAGATAGTAATATAAATTTGTAATGTATTTCTCTTGCTAGTTCCACAAAAGAATATTTCAAAATATTTTGTCTTTATTTCATTTACAGAAGAACCTTCAAAATCATATTGTGATACACAAATCAAGCAAGTCTCTAACCAGCAATATGATACAGGCCAAGAAAAAGCTGGATATTTGATTGGAAGGGTGGCACAAAAAAGATGGGTTATCACTAGGGAAACAAGCTCGGAATACAGTTCACTGTTGGGACATCAAGCCAAATACTTCTAAACTTATTTGAATCATTTTTGCTGTTTATTATAATTCATCCAATTGTCTTATTAAATATATAAATTTATATATATACACAATTCCTAATATAGAATTTCTAAAAATGTTTTATTATAATATTTAAAAATGAAACAAACATGTTCCCAGAACACAGCCACATAATTTCAACATGTTCCCAGAACACACAAAATGTCAACATGTTCCATGAACTCACAAAATGGCAACATGTTCCCAGAACACAGCCAAATAATGGCAACATGTTCCCAGAACACAGCCAAACAATGTCAACATGTTCCATGAACTCACAAAATGGCAACATGTTCCCAGAACACACAAAATGTCATTATGTGCCCAGAACACACAAAATGGCAACATGTTCCCAGAACACACAAAATGGCAACATGTGTCGAGAACACAAAAAATGACAACATGTGCCGTTAACAATACTTCACTTTTTCCTTAACAATTTTACAAGCAGGTAATAAAGCCATAAATCTTTACTGTGGATATAGCCAATAAATAGGGTAACCTTCACTTTATGCAATTTGTAGTTTTCAATGCCTGTCCCATGCATAGTATTTAGCCTAGTGTTTTGGGCCTTGCTTCATTTACTCAATAAATTATATAGGCATGAGAATTTTCATTTTAATCTGCAAAAGCTACATTCTGTACATTATTATTTTCAAACTACATCATATATTTTTCTCCTCTCTGATAAAAAAATATTCCTCATATTGTTTGTGTCAAGTATTTTATTTTTATCTATGCAATGCTATATTCCTATTTTATAATAATTACTTTTATACAAATTCTTTTGAAAACTGTTCTTTATTGATTTGTATCATTTTCTTTATTTCTGAAAAATAAAACTTTGTTTGGGAATCCTTTTTTTGTTTCTGTACAAATTAATAAACATAAATACCTACCAGGCTTAATATCCAGCAACATTAAACAATTAAGTAAGGCCTATTGTTAGTAATGGTAAATTTTATACTAATTAATGTGATTTCTCCTGGCCACCTTGTTCTGAATACCTTCAACTGTGTCAATGTTGCTACCAACTCCAATAATTAAAACTGAAGTCATTTACTATGAAGTAAAACTTGGGTGTAATCCAAATCCACCCAGTTGCCGGGGGCAAGGTACCAAACATGATGTCCAGTAGAGGGTTAAGAAAGTATCATTATTAAATCACTATTAAACCCCTCCTCGCCTACGCCATTGCTTGTACGCATATGGAAGTTATCGGAATTTACTGTATTGCTTATAAGTCGAAAATGCGAAAAAGACACGTTTAACATTACTAGTTTGGAGAATAACATTCATGTTAGCCGAAACAGGTGTATTCTAAAGTTGTTTAAATTCATTTTATTGTTCATTACGATTATGTTGTCGTAAAATATAGGCCTATTTTAAAAAAAGCATAACTAAAAAGTGTTTTAACGCATTTTCTTCTTAGAAAAGCCTCACATGCATGATATCATTAACATTACGGCAAATCAAACCCTTGAAGAAGCCCCATCAACCATTCAATTATTACGATGGGCAACAAATAAAACGCCCGCATCAAGGTACAGTCCTTATGCTATCGACATTAGCTCAACCCCGGCAACTAACGTGTCCCAAAACCAAGAATTGAAATCTTGACCCATTATTCTGATTAATTAGTGGTTAAACATCTTTAGGCATCTGAAAACGTTAGTTTTTAATCTAGTGTACTCAAAAAGGAAGAACATAAAGCTTTATGCCGCCTTAAAAACCCAATCCCATGTTACGCAAGGCGTCGATAGAGAAAGAATAAGGCTTTGAGTCAGAACAGGCAAAGGCTTAGATAACTGCCAAAATACCTAATCTGTAGACCTCACAAGTCTAGACGATATATTTGTGCCTCTGTTTTTAGACTTTCAGAACAAATGCATGACTGTGATGTGGTCAGTAGGCACATAAAAGAGAAAAGTAGTTTTAATCTAGAGACTTCAAACATTTCTGAAGGACCGAATTTGAACTTGTAAGCGGTGGTGTCGATGCCAAAGTTTAGCGTCGTCCGCAAAGATAAGCTATCGTTACATCATCTCTATGCCCATATTGTGACAGATATTTACAAATGTGTCTAATATAGGACAGAATACATAGCTACTCAATAGAGATAAGCGCAATCATTTGTCCACGACTTAAGAAACCACTGTACTGCAAAACCCACCTAAATGGAAAATGTCTTAGACAGAGTTTCTTCCAGGCATCTCTTCGGGGGGGGGGGGGGGCCTTGGCTCCCCCGAAAAATTTTTACCGCCCCCCCCCCCCCGAACGAAATGAAATTTATATAATTTATATAGAAAATATATACTTTTAACAGTGTTCGCCCCCCCCCCCCCCCGAAGAAAGTCTACCGCCCCCCCCCCCCCCCCCGAAGAAAGTCTACCGCCCCCCGGAGAAAAAAGTCTGGAAGAAACACTGAGTCTTAGATGTGTGTTTTAATACAAATGTGTACCTCGTCGCGAGTTGGGACCTGTAGGTAGTCCATGTAGATCCCCCCCCACCCCCCGAAGAAAGTCTATCGACCCCCCCCCCCCACCCCCGAACGAAACGGAATTTATATAGAAAAAAAATATACTTTTAACAGTGTCCGCACGCCCACCCCGCCGGAAAGATTTCGCCAGGGCGGCGCCCTAGCAGGAAGCAGAGGTGTAGCAACCTATTCCGGCGCCCGGGGCGAACTATCACTGTTGTGCCAACCCTATTCAAACGCTGGCAAAAAGGCGCCCATCCCTACATACACTCCCCTATATAAAATAATTGAGGATATCAGTCATGGATAAATCTGTTTTCTTAAATTTTACTGAAGAATGAGGATTTAAAAAAAAATGTCTACCCCTTTTGGCGCCCCATTCGATCTGGGGTCTCTGACAGGAAGCAATGCAATTTTTCTCCATAAAAATAAAAGCCAGATGCAATTTGACACTGTTCGTACGAGAGTCATAAAATTTTGGGGAGTTGGTGAAAAGGGTTTCGAGAAAGAAAAAAATTCTTAAGTGTGGCACCCTGGGAGGATTCGATTTTTCTCATTATACGATTATGAGCTCAGAATCCAGAGAGGAATCCAGAGGGGCTATCTCATCAATTGCGGTCATAGGTAATACTAGATTCAGCAGAGGCGTAGCGAGGGGGGCGGGGGGTACATATGTCCCCGGGCGCCAACCCTAGGGGCGCCAAAATGGGTGGGAAAAATTTAAAAGCTCATTTTAGCTACAGTTTTGCATTATAAATATTTAAAAAATACGGGGGGGGGGACGCCAAATTGAAAGTTTGTCTCCGGCGGGAGGGGGGGGGAGGGCGCCAAATTGAAAATTTGTCCCCAGGCGCCAGGAATGGTGCTCCGCCTCTGAGATTCAGTGATAAAACTACACCAGGTTCATCCGCCAGCTCCCTGGCGGTTGAGTGGCCCAGAGCGGCCAAGACCCACCTCGGGCGACACTACGGTTTAGATGGGCTACTATAAATGTTCACTAAGTAGAATAATGAGCGCCCGCCGGCGCCCTGGCAGTTGGCGACAGCAAGCGCCCCGGGCTCTACAGAGAGTGCCTCTTTAAAGAGCACCCTACAATAGGGACACGGTGGCACACGACATTTTATAATTAAACCGAATTAGGGGCGCCCCTGCGGGAGTATAACCAGTGGCTCCCTGAAGCGCCAAGGGACGCGTCTCTAACACATGGGCGGTCGCAATGTGTGTTCTACCTCACTATTACAGAGGTTGATTAACGTACACTCAAGGCTTTCATACAATGAGCCTTGGTGCGTCTAGGCGGCAGTGTGGACAAACCCGCGCCCCAAAAACGAATATGTGGGTTTGTTTGTATAAGCATTACCAAAGATTTCATTCGTTTGTCATTCAAATCTGAGAAGTTAATGCTAATACCCCTGTGGTGGTTTCTGCGAAAAAAAATCGATTTGGTGGCGCCCTGGCAGGGTTCCATTTAGCTCCCCGTGTTTTCCCGTGAGTACTATGGTACCTTTGTTCGTTTTAATAATTGCGAAACGCTATGAATATGATGGGCTACTATAATCGCTCACTATACCGAGTGAGGCGCCTTCCTACCTAGGCCCACCTACCTACATACCTAACTCCCTGCCTATGTACCTACCTATCTACTAACCTGCCTGCGCTGCTGCCTGCCTACCTACTTTCCTACCTACCGTTATTACTGCCAAACTGCTTTCCTTCCACCCCGCCTGTCTACCCACCACACATCCTACTTACACACACCCATATCTTCGTATATATATATATATATATATATATATATATATATATATATATATATATATATGTATGTGTTAGTGTGCTCTAGGACTATGTATTTTTACATTTTTGTTGTTACGTAGAACTATTCAGTATAAAGGAGTTTCCTTTTTTTTTGACGTTGTAACTGCCGCTAAAATATTCTTTTTTGTATGTGTGCATAAAATAGTGTAGGTTTATTAACAAAAGTAAATTTTAGTATGTATTTAAGTGTATATAATCATTTTCGTCAAGCCAATGTGTTCATAATCTTAAATTTAAAAACCCATGAAACTCGATAGCCAAAGATTTAGAATGAGAATAATTGCTATTTAACCAGAAACACCCATTCTAATTATTGTAATAATATTTTTTAAAATAAATATACACAGAGATAGATTGCTTTCTTATATAATTAATTTAAAAAGTCAACTGTATTTCATAACGAACATTAACACAAAATACATTCGAATAGAAACTGTCAAGGGAGACTACTCTAATATTTGTAGGAATAATAGTTTTTATTTAGAGTTTTTTTTTATTATTAGAAGAAAAGTTAATCATGTAGGTTCTATAAAAGATTACCTTGCATTTAAAAAAAAAAGATATTCGATAGGTTTAGAATGAGAAATAGTCAAAATTATTTATTATATTCATTAGTTGTTTTTTTTAATAATATAGTACAAAGACCTGTTTTAATTATTTTTTAAAAATCTTATTTTTATTAATAAATTATAAATGAAGATCGAGGATCTATATTTTTAAAAAATAGTTTAACTGTCCCTAAACAATTGTATTAATCGCTGAGAAATTAAGAATTAATAATTACGTTTAACGCTTTATTAATTAAACGAGTTGAATTATTTCCGTTTTGATAAACTCTCTCTCTCTTTATAACTACTAACGCTTTATCATTGAGTTTCTCGAGAGAAAAATACAGGAGAGCGGTAGTTATCATTGACTCTGTCATTGATAATTTCATTGAGTCTTTCATAGAAAATAGTGTTTGATCGGCTTGCTCTCTCTCTCGCGCGCGCGCGCTCTTTCTCTCTCTCTCTCTCTCTCAGTCAACGATGATCATTTATTTTAATTACTGTAAACAAAACAACAGAAATAATTAGCCAACAACGTAATAAATTCAAACAGTAAAAACGTCGTCCACCATCCACGTTATGTCGACGTGGTAATTTGGACATTGACAGACAGCTGAAACATTTTCCTTCTAACCAATCATTGTCTTAAACACCACGTGACCTCTGAGGCAAACAAACTAATCTCAAACAGCATACCAGACAACTAGTTTGTTTATCCGCTGATTTTAATCATATGCTCCTTTTTTAAAACTAGTTAAAACATCATAGATGTTTGCTCACAGCATGGGTTACCGACAAATATGTGAGTATTGCGCTTTATATCTCATCATCAGCTTTTTTCGCTCGTGACCAAGACACTTGTGACAGAAAGGGTAGAGTCCGTCTATTTCAATGACCACGACACACTAATGGCTAGAGAGTGGTTAGTATGATGCCCAGCCGACTTTGATTCTCTAACATGAGTAAGGCACCCATCAGAGTTGGATGGACTCATGGACGTCATACTAACTCGAAACCGGAAACCCTGACCTAGACCATTGTAAAGATTCATCACTAGACCTATCCATCGGGCAGATGAAGTAGAGTTTAGGTTTCTTAACCTCAGTATATGAAGGGAAAATGTGGTCAGCACTATGTCAGCAGCCTTTACTTTCCCTAAAGTGAGTTAGGTACCCATCAGATTAGGCTGGACTGAGAGACGTTATACTGACTTGAACCCGGATTCGAACTCGAGACTTTCGGGTTAGAAGTCTAGCGCTCTAGGCACGCCACCCCTTCGGCGATATATTTAGCTCCATAAAATTGCACTACCCTCTGTTGAGACGGGATGGAGTGGTCTAGCGGTACAGAGCTGGACTGCTAACCCGTAAGTCTTGAGTTCGAATCCGGGATCAAGTCAGTAGACCGTCCCTGAGTCCATCCAGCTCTGATGGGTACCTAACTCACGTTAGAAACGGTAAATAGATGGGCATAGTGCTGACCACACTATCTCTTCATATGCCTAGGAAACAGAAACAAGTGAACTCCACTTCACTTGTCAGGTTTGAAAAGGGAACTTTACCTTTACTTTTTTTAACCCTCTGATGAGGGGGATGGCTTCTTTCCCTGATAGATAGGGCCGGTGTGGGCCTCGATGTTACCTGAGCAACGTCCATCTTTAACGTATGGCGACCAAGTAATTTACTGTTGGTTTAGTGGACTTGTAACGATAGCATTGTCAACAATATATTTTACTATTACTGCTAACAGCAGCACTAATATAATTTTCAGGTTCTGGATTTACAATCATGAACGTAATTTTTGTAATGGGAATGGTTAGTTTTGCTGCATCTGAGCCTTATAGTAAATCCTGTGCGAGTAAGTAACATGTTCAGTTTTATTATACACTAAATTTCCTTTGTAAAATACTATTTACCGCGCTATTATATGGCGCAGTATTTTATGTGTATTAGTCATGCAACGATATTGTATTAAAAATTTAAACTACTGAAAAAATGCATAAAAACGTTTTAATAACAAGCTTTTATATCATTACGCACTAAAAAGGAGATAATAAATGATTTTATTTAAACATAATTGTGAACTACTTATCACATAACTAAAAATAAAAACTAACAGTTTCAGAAATGAATACTATTGGGAAGTTTCCATTGCGTAACTGCCAATCAGGAGGGAGGGCAATTATTTTTTTCATCACTTTGTCTAATTGGAGGGACAAAGCCAGGCTGGAAAACATTATCCAGCTTTTTATTCCATCTTCGAGACGCGAACCCTTGAGAAACAGAATCGCCATCATTCTCTGTTTTGATAAGACTCACACTTTTACGCCGTTGGTCGACTTTAAAGTTCACCAACGCATCAAAGACATTCTGTATCAAGTAGAAAACATGACTGTCAACTCAGAGTCTGGTTTAGACAGCATTAACATCCTTTTGGAATATGCTCAGTCTTACTTTAAGCGGTATCAGTACGTCATTCTCGACAGAGAAAAATTTGTTGTGGTTTTATCGAGAAACGAATGGGCCACATACATCCTACATGAAAAAAAACTTCTTTATGAGTACCACAACATGTTACTGTATATTATACTGATATCCAATGTGAAAAACTACGATACATGTCCGTTTAACGAGGTTTATGATGAAGACACGTTTACTTTTAATCATTACATTGGGATTGGTATGTGTAGCCGATGTATGCAAGGATGGGTTCTGTTTGATCAACCTCCGTTACGTTCGTGCTACAAAATTGAGCTCAGTAACAGTTCCGTGTCACACGATCAAGCCGAAAAGACATGTAAAAGTAAGAGCTCAGCGCTGATTGTCATACAAACGGAGACAGAACTAAATTTCTTGAAACAGCTCATCTCTGAATATTTGCTGAAATATTACGGCCATCTAACCGATGTTTCGTTTTATACTGGGATGTCTTTTAACCACGAAGCTGCTAATATTTTCCAGTGGAGAAACGGCCGCCCTAACACATTTACTCTACCTAGTCTAAATAGTTTTGCAAGGGTGGGCTGGTACAATTTACGTTTTGAGAAACGGGACAACAGAAGCTATACTCTTTCATGGGAAATTATCGATGAAAACTGGGAAAACACAAAATTCTTACTTTGCGAGACTGAAATAACCAACAAAACAAAATTAGAAAAACTGCAACAACATTCCATCTTAGACAGTGAAAAAAGGTACCTAATATTTTTGCATGCTTCTTTGTGTATTTAAACTTAACTCCGAGAGTATAATTAGATATATGCTATTTAGTAATCTATACCAGAATATAAACAAAATAAAAGTTCGTTTTTACTAAATTTATGTATAATTGAAGACTAATATGTGTATATATATTTCTTTGACGGTGGGGCGGGGCCTTTTTTACATTCTATTAATATCTCCTCGAAATTGTTTGAGCATATTCCTCAATTTTTCGAAAATATTGTTATCGCTAATCATGCTATAACTCTATAACCACCAAAAAATGCATTACGATTTTTCCAGAAAAAAACCATTCAACTTTCTAAATAAAGATCCAGACACATCCTTGTTGTTTGACTGTACAGAGAAGAAACAACTTGAAGCTGGGGTTCAGCTCATCCCTTTTGGATACGTGTGCGACACGAAATATGATTGTAAAACGTATCGAGACGAAAATCTTTGTTTATATACAGACAATAACTTCTGTGCCAGCGGTCTCTTTTGTCCAGCCTCGCTGTGGTTTAACAATGCCAGAGATACGTGTCTAAAGAAAGAACAGATTTGTGACGGCGTGCAGGACTGCCTGGACAGCAGTGATGAGGAGAACTGTATCGACTGTGTGGAGACCCTGACAGCAGATGGGACGTGTTTACCCAGCTTGTGGTTTTATAACGGCTCTAAACCATTCCAGCAACGCTACGTTCTTACTAGCAGAAATTCCACAGAGTTCGACGTCAAGGCAACATGCCATAATAAAACGATGTGTTTCCTTGACAACGAACCAGGCAAGCCTCTAACACAATGCGACAAGACAAATGATTCAAAACTTGAGGGAGAACCAACTAGCTGGGCAGCAAGGTGTGTTTACCTTAGAGGTCGGATATCAAAACAAATGTTTGGCTGCACTGATCTCTCACACTTAGAAAACTGTGAAAGTTTTCAATGTGGAACGAGCTTTTTCAAATGTGATTTATCCTACTGTATACCAATATACCTGGTCAATGACGGAAACAAAGACTGTCCTTTGGGTGACGATGAACTGGATTTTATTTTGGAGGACAGGCAGATAATTACCGATGACTTAGTCCCATGTAGAAAACCTGGTACGTATGTCCACACTGTCCACGTATGTGATGGCCGCGACCAATGTGCAAATCGCGAAGACGAGCTGCTGTGTCATGAGAAATGTCCGTCAGGGTTTACGTGTCTATGGGGAGCTGCTCGAGTCACGAATCACAGCGCAGTTGACTTCATGCAACTTTTTCAGTCAATTGACAAGAGAACAGCTGCAATTAAAGCGTCAGGTCTAGACTTATCTAAAGCTTACATACCTCAATCAACAACTTTACCAAAACTGTTAGAGCTGTATTTATCAAATTGTAATCTCAACGACAAAACTCTGATGCAGCTTTTAGTTTCGTTTAAAAATAGCCTCTACAACACTTACCTGCTTGACCTGAGCTACAACAAAATCAACTTCAACAACTTTGAGAAGTTTTCTCCTTTTTTAAGAAATCTGCACTATTTTAATTTATCCCATACATCTGTAATTAATGTTCATTTACCTTTCCATTTTGTACCGCATATGCATACCATTGATCTGTCCTTTACACAAATTGTATCATTACGCTTCATACATTCAAAAGAAATTATATTGAAATATTTAAATCTTAGTTATACTAAAGTCGATCAGTCCGACTGGTTTGATACAAAGATAACTATTGACATCTTAGATTTAAAAAGCTCAATGATATCCTTTAATTCTAAAAACGCTCTGTTTTTCCAAAAAATGACCATTACATCAGAAATCCACGGAGACAGCTACAAATTATGTTGTGAGAAATTTAGAGGGCCGGGCATAGCCGCACACCAGTGTTATGCGCCAAGTGACGGTATATCTTCTTGTGAAAATCTGCTCAGTGATTTAGTGAAACGTTCACTGATATGGGTCGTAGCGCTACTTGGTAGTATAGGCAATTTTGTAGCAATAAGTTACAGGCTGTTGTATGAAAAAAACATTTTTAAGCAGGGTCACAGATTGTTTGTGACAAACCTGGGCTTGTCAGATCTGTTAATGAGCGTTTACCTGATAATCATAGCAGGAGCTGATGTTTACTACCGTGACAACTACGTGCTGTTTGACACAGAATGGCGAGACAGTTCATTATGTAAAGCCGCTGGATTCCTCGCTACCCTATCGAGTGAGAGCTCTACCGTCTTCGTGTTACTCATTACATTAGACAGGTATTTGATCTTTAGAAACCCCTTGAAGCAGGTTAAGTTCTCGCCCAAAGTTTTGAAACTGATCTTAGCTGTGGTCTGGACACTTTCCTCCGGCATTTCTCTGATTCCACTCATCTTTCCAGACTGGCAAGTTTTCTCTTCAAGTTCTGTTTGTCTTGGACTTCCTATCAATTTAAAACACGAGCTAGGCCAGATGTTTTCATTGACTCTCTACATCATTGTCAACACTCTGTTGATTCTTCTTATAATTATAGGCCAATGTGTGATCTTTAAAAGTATCTATTCTTCCAACTCCATGATCAACACGTCAGTCCAGAGAAAACGTGAGATCACAGTCGCACAAAATCTCTCCCTGATTGTCCTGTCCAACATCCTCTGCTGGCTGCCCATCTGTGTCGTTGGTCTCATGGCATTCGCTGGTCAGACATTTAGCCCAGACACGCATGGCTGGCTGGCTATCATAGCCCTACCCCTCAACTCAGCTGCCAACCCAATAGCTTACACTTTACCGTTTGCCTACGCTAAGTACCAAGAATGGACAAACGTAAATAAACAAGAATAACAAACTACTGCATTTTTACAACACTGTACGCAACAATTCAAAATGTCTTATGCTCTCAGTCTGAGTGATCGTGTATATATTGTATTAGTTGCTTTCGCCCATTAAAAATACAAATACAAAGGCCATTATTTTTTTAACCTACCAATATAAACCATCCCAATATTTTTTTTATTTGAAACGGGTGTTGTTACAGTTATAACATGTATAGTTGACCTCGTTTAGAAATGACATATCCTTATTTAAAGGTCCTGTTTAAAAGGAAAGATATGTATGGTTTAAGACCTACGTGAGAAGTTCAATTTAATATGCATGAAATAGTAACATTCTGTAACCAACTGTTGCCAAGTGGTTTAGTTCTCTATATAAACCGGGCCTGGATTTTTTTCTTATTGTTGATTTGTGTTGTAAATTTAAATTCATATTATTAGTTAAATATATTTAACTTAATTAACAGTGGTGGGGTTTTTTGTTTTGTTTTTTTTTTTTTCGTTTTTTTTTAAATACTTTTATAAATAAAGATATAGGCATATACGTTTTAAACTTCTAGGTGTCACAGACTGTATTACTGGGTATATTTATTATATTGTTTTTTACATGAAGTTGCATGAATGTAGAGTACCTGGCCAACGGAAGGACTGTCTGAGCGACTCGTCATGTATTTTTCCATGCTTTTGTGAGATCGCTCATTGACATAAGGGGAGAGAATGGAACGTATAAAAGGAGGCGCAAGGTGAACGATGTGCGCGTGCCTGGCTGTGACGTGTGTAGTAGGATGTCACTACATTACTTTGTTTCTTGACTGTACTATAATAATCGTTTTTCCTACTATGCATCATTATCAGTGTTCTTCCAGACTTTTTTCTCCGGGGGGCACTTGAAATTTTCGGGGGGGGGGGGGGGGGGGGGGGCGGTAGACTTTCTTCGGGAGGGGGGGGGGGCGGACACTGTTAAAAGTATATATTTTCTATTTAAATGATATAAATTTCATTTCGTTCGGGGGGGGGGGGCGGTAAAAAAAATTCGGGGGGCCAACCCCCCCCCCACCCCTCCCCGAAGAGATGCCTGGAAGAAACTCTGATCATTATCATTTCATTGTGGATTTGTAAATAAATTTTAAAGTTACAAACTACTGTTGCTCTTGTTCCTGGATGAACGAACCCACTACAACGACCGTATTGTAATACTAACAAGAAATAAGTGTTGTTACACTAGGCTTATCACCAGAGGCGTTGCTAGGATTGGGTGGGTGTGGAGGCAGCAACAGGCGAGACCATAAGGGGGCTCCAAACTGGGGAGAAAATAAAAATAAAATAAAACATTCTGAACTGCTTTACTGAATTATACACAGTCAAAGTTTTTAAGAAAAATACTACTTGGCTTTTCCAGACTGATTTAATTGTTTTCTACATCAGCTGTGTCATTGAAATAAAAACTGTTAAGATACATTGACTGGTCAAATACCCAACTTTCCCATATGAGGGAGGGTGCGCTTTTTTGCCAACTTGAACACCTTTTTTTTAACGGGGAGAGATGGGGCGCAAAAATTGATTGTTCGTCCCATAAGCAGGAATGGGCCGCTATACTGCTGCTTATCACTGCATAATATATGTGCTTTCGTTGAAATTATCAAAGAGAAGGGTGCGGCGTGTAGGTCTGGAAAGCATGTGAGTCCCCTCACCTCATCCCATTCCCACGAAGAAATGCCCGAAACATTGAATCTCTTAATTTTTAATGCTAAAAATATACGTTAACTTGACTAGGAACGGTGTGTTGCCATGATAAGATCTGCATGCAACAAGCGTGGTAAACTTATAGCAATAAGTATCTCCTAGCTTAACACGCTTAGAGCAAGCTGACCACAGTTCTACGTGTAAAGTATATTGACCGTGCAGATATCATGCAGGACAAACTTCTGTTTGTGAAACATGAAGATGTCGACGTATCTATAGTCCTAGAGGTAAGTTTTCAAATTGAAAATATATAAAGTAAACCTACAGTATTTTTTCTGAGATTATGCTCTTGGGAGGAGGGATATATTAAATTTTCCGAGGGAGGGGTTGAGGTTAAAGTATAAATTATATTTATTTCTATTTCGGTGGACGTGCTCAGATGTGCAGTGTTCCCACCTGCCCCCCCCCCCCCCCCCCTACCCTCTTTGAGAATTACTACTATATAACTAGCTGCTATCAGTAGCCATAAAACATAAAAATCACAGGGTTAAATGTTTGAAACACATTGCACCATTTCGTGTCACTTGATATACAAACAAGTTGGTCGTAGTTAACAAAATAGTGATAACATATACCATCACTTTAATTACTTCATCCATCCACTCTCGCTTTTGCATTTAAATTGTCATATTTTAATAGATCTAGAATGAAGCGAATTTTAAATTTCAGTCCGAAAACCGGATGTGCAAGTTTTAATTTTACCTATCGGAAATAGCGAAACCGAAACTGAAACAAGACCTAGAAAAGTAGGCTAGAAAGATTAGATCTAGATTCTAGAATAGATGGAGATTTAAATCTAGGCCTAGATCTAGTCTATATTCTAGAATCTGGATTCTTTAGGCTATAGTTTATACTTATAGTAATAAGCCTAATGAATGACATAGATTTAATTATCTAGAATTAGAGTTGAATCTAGTCTAGACTCTAGCTAGAGAGTAGAGAGCTAGACTCAGACTAAAAAAAGTAAAAATTCAAGGTAAAAGTAAAACCGTGTTACCGTAGTCATCAGTGAAGTGTCACTGTTTCTGTTGCACATTTGTATAGTGGAGTCGGGTCGTAAAATAATTCGGCCAAAACTTAAGAAGACAATTAGGGCCTAGATTCTATATTTAAATACACATCAAGGTAAAAATCCATTTTAGCGTATTTTATTCTCCGCTGCTTGTTTACCTCCAGTTGAGCGTATTTTATTATAATAACCGAAACAAAACACGATTTATATATTTGTATTGTATTTTTGTTTTGACAAATAATTAAAAATGAATAAAAAAACAAAGAAACAGACTTTGTTTTAGATTTTGATATTTTACTTTTGTCAAAACTTGAGAAAAATCCAAATTTAGAATATTGAATTTGCTATGTTCGTGTGTCAGAATTTTCATGGCAATGGGTGAACTACGCAAACGTAACTCACAATTGCAAGGCGGTTAAGTTTGTATTGTTACATTTACAAGTATCTCCCAGACATGATACTATAAATAAACATTTATGAACTTACAATGAACCCAAAACAGGCCAACACAATTTCAAACAGCTATTGCCCGAGCTATGATGTATGCTGATAATTAAAGTCAATGTGAACTCAAGGTGAACCCGCGACCATGTAAGGATTTTTCTCCCACTGACGATCACAAGATATAAATTATTGGAACAGTTCTAATATTTTTTTATCTTTTTTTTTTACCTTTTCTAATTAAAAATCACATTCATAAAAAAATAAGTAGTTCTAGTGTTTTCCTGACGTTTTTGTGTCTTTCGGTTGTGTTTATAATAAAATATGCTCAATTGGAGGTGAACGTGAAGAGGGGAATAAAGTACGCTAAAATGGAGTTTTACCCACATCAATACATTTTCATACGAATAGAAGTTAAATGGAAGCTACTCGAAATAATATTTCATTAATTCCCTCTCCCTTACAATACATTAAAAGTTAATGTGAGGGACAGGGAATCGATGATTGAATATCATAAAATTATAAATATGTCTTTAAATATGAGTAGCTGAGTAGGCCTATAATTATTATATATTATATTAGTATATTAAACAATATTTTCGTATATTTTAATAAAATATTGGGTAAAACCTTCATTTAGCGTCGGTTATTATTCCGGAATAGTATAGCAGTAAAAAACAGTAAAACAATGGCAAAGTCTGTCACACAGTTCCAAAATCCACCGGAAGTACTGTAAACCATACATAGAGAACGTTTAAAATGTTGATAGATTTATTTTGATTGCATGTTAAATACTGTTTTATCAATCATTTTGTATTATAATTAGTTATTTTTAAGTGTTTCAGCAAAATATTTCTGCTACTAAATATTGTTTAACAGGGTTCAATACGGTTCATGCGCAATGGAAAAAGTCTTGAATTTAGAAAAGAGAATTTCACACTTTTTAAAAGTCTGGACGGGTCTACACTGTGGTATGACGTTTTTCACTGGATCGCAGAAGAAACCCAATTTCTCAGTTACTACGTCATTAGGGGACCTGTCTTTTTTGTTGTTGTTGGGTGACTGACCGTGTAAATGTGTTAAAAGTATTTAAAATTGTTATTTAATGAAAGAATGATCAGCCATACGAATTTTGACCTCTTTTTTTTTTACCCGTTATTGTTTCGTTAAGTTTCTCTGAGATTGCAGGCAGGTAGTCTTATAAAAAAAATATTGTGAGGGAAGCTGTGAGTGGTAGTCTACGTATAATTTAACTACCTGTATTTTCGATTCACTCTTCAAACTGTTTTTTGAAAAGCTGATAATTAGGGCTAGACTAACCCGCCCTTCCCAGTAATAACAGACAAAAGTTATAAGCAAAAATAATGGTGTGGTTACAGGGTCTGGTTTCATTTTCAAAATAAGTTACCGACCCTGTTTCTAGTCACTTTTACTATTTTTGTAATCATTTTTACTATTTTCATAATCTAGATTTTTTTTTACTTGGCCTAACAACTAGCTAGATCTAATTATTAATTAATGGTCGCAAATCCGCTTCAAGCCAAAAAACATTAAACAAATTATTATATTTGACTTTATTTGACTTTATTATCTATATTTATATATATTTTTTAAAGTTTTAGAACTACTAATTTAAATGGTCAAATAAACAATGGTTTAACATAACTTAAGTTACCAAAACTCAACAAATATTACCCGATAATTTCAGACGCTAAACTAAGGTTTTACCAATATTGTAGATATTTATGGTTCAATCTATTCAAATATCCTGAAATTAATTTTTATCATAGATAGTTTATTAGGTAATAAATTTTGTTTTCAAAATGTCAGTATCATGAATATCAAACACCCAAATTTGTAATATCATATTATTAATTATATGGGGGCTGTCCATAAATGATGTCCATGTCACATGATTTGCTACAGAGTGAGTAAAGATTTGTGACGTCAACTCAAGTGGGTCTGCAGTTTATGAAGTGTAGGACTAATAAAAGGAGGTGAACCGGGAAAAATGCCTAGGACATTGATGGAGAACCTTTATAATGCTATGTTCCAGCCTGCTAGTTTGAGATGCCTGGCACAACGGCCTCAACACATTATCCCCGTCAAAAAGGCTTGCCACTAAATGCCTGCGGACGAATATTCTGTGTCTAATGTGGGGCGTTAGGCATACGGCCATCAGCATTAGAGCACCAGTAGGATAAGATGATTGTAATGTATTAGTCATCACAAGATAACTGACAACATTGATTGCTTTTTTTATCTAGTTTGAGCTACAAAGATGACTGCCAACCTGCCCCATCAACATGTTGATTTTATTCAGTTAAAACTTAATTTCCTGGACTGTCAAAGAACACATATACACAAAGTAGTGGATAGATATGTTTCCTCTGTAAGTTTTTTTAAAATAAATATTCTGTGAATTCTTGGTGCCATTGGTTTTTTTTTTTTTGGTGTGGCTACAAGTACAAGCACTCTTAAATTCTGATTACAATTTTTCAATTTCTTTAATTAAAGAATTTCAGTTGACCTCTCTATGTATTGCTATATATTATCATTATGCCGATAAATTTTGTGATAATGTAGATCTAAAATTAAATTAATTACTTGTATTTGTATACAAAAAGGGGTGTTTTTTTTTTAATTATTGACAGGAGCTAATTATTATAGATCTAGAAAATGTGTGCTTTTGTTTCTGAAAAAAAATTTATTGGGTGTGGGCAGCCCTGATGTAGTATGACTTTACAACTTTATACATATTTTGTTACATTGCATTTTTGCAAAATAACAGATTCTTCATATTAATATATACCAATTGCTAACACTGAAGTCAATCAAACTTACAAATAAAGTTGTAGCAGTTTATTTCATATGTAAATTATACCTGTGCCTTTGACACTATTAGCTCTATCATCTATGTGGTAAAAAAGGAGGAATTCTGTAGTGTCCAGTCACTTAAGCTTTCCCAACTTAAGTTTAATATAATTACCAGTGTTGCTTCAACAATAAAGCATCTTTTTTAAAACAGTGAAGTATTTTTAGACAATTCAGCAAAATTTTTATTTTTTTTAACAACACATATGATTGTTAATCCTGTCCTCATTTATTTACACACAAAAATGTGTCTCCATAATGCATCGAGGTCAAGGATGCTGTAAATGGCTGGTTGACAAAGACAGACAGAAAACAGACAGACCTGATGCACTGGTGCCATGTGATAGACAGTGCTGCGTTGTTTTTAGTCTCAAAAGCTGAAGAAATTGAAGGTAAAAAAATAATTTGTCTGATTTCAGATATGGTTTGTGTGTTAGTTAGGTCTATGATGTAACCTCACTGTGAGCCTGCACATGCAGCTAGGTTGTTACAGTTTGTTATTAATTACTGAAAGACTGATCATGCGTAATGAAAACTGCCGTCATAAAATTATAGGAGTGTGGTTATTTTATTTTAGATTTTCTATAGGTAAAATCATAATACCATGTTCAGATAATTTGATGCAGGTATTTTACTTTCTAGTATAGAAAGTATTGTATTTGTGCAAAAAATTTAAATCAATATTTTAACAAAAACTTTGCAGTTTTGTTTGTATGTGTATGTGTCTGTTGGTAAACATGATAACTAGAGTACCATTGTTTTGAAGAAATTTGATATGCAAGAATTTATTTTATCAAATTTGTAGTCTTCTATCAATTTTTGAGTCTTTTTCAATAACCAGAAGTGCTACTTACTCTAACTTCTGGTTTCTCTAAAGGAAATAATTTAAGTACTGTTTAGGTTAGGTGGACAAAATTACACATATAAGTATCATATTGTATGCACTGGTTTCTATTAACTTTTGAAAGATTTTCGTTTACCGGAAGTGATATTTCACTCTATTCTTTAGATCTACCTCCAAAATCAAACAAGTGCTGCCTTCTTTGACTAAGGCTATGGAAGCAAACCCAAATAAGCTTTCATGTTTATTCAGAATATTGCACTCATTGGTTGCATTCATTTAGTGCAAATTCTATTTTTCTACAAGATTGTATTCTATTTAAAAAATAGATAATATTAAAAAAACTAATATTAAAAAATGTTTCTTTATTTACTTTTTAAAACATTTTAAAGAACTTTTTGCATTTATGTGTTTTTTAGCAACTGTAGAGCGATTTCCAGTAAACTAGTATTTAGCTGTATTTCTGATTTCTCAAAAACCTTCAGATTGATTATTTTGTATCATATTCACATAAAGCATGTCCTAAGAACTTGAAAAACTAATGGTTTAGTAACAAATGTCTATATTACTACAGCCTTATTACAATAGAAGTTGAAAGTGCCATTTCAACCCTTATTGTTATATAAGAATATACAAGAAACTTAAAAATCATTCCCTCATTTCTTTTGTGAAAGTAGCCAAATCAAAATTTGTCAGCATCTGAAAAAGCATGGCTTTTATAACTACCTTTGTCTGTTATTAACATTATGCCAATAGTTATGCTGTTTTCTTGGACTTTGTGGTTGGGCAGCTGAATACATGCAAAACATAGTTAAGTTCCCTTGTATTTAAAGGCTGGATTGTAGCTAGTTTAGATTGACCAGGAATTACCTTCTCACTCAGGAGAAATTAACATTAAAGTATAACATAAAGGGGATAAAAAGGCTTGCATTTAGTTGGGACAAAAGAAGGTAAATGCTACAGTAGTTGCCCTATTGACTAGTATTTCTCATTTAAGGAAACTTTCTTTAAATAATAACTGCTACATTTTTCTGTATTTTAGTTTTATTTACAAAGTGTTCAACTAAATATTTGATTAGAATTTATAATCATGGGCCTATATAAAACATTTAAGTTTTGATTGGAGAAATACTAAGTCACTTTTTTCAACCAATTACTTTTTTTTATTGATCTTTATATTTATGTAATAACTAGTTTGTTAACATTCGTTTGTTAATTTTACCTTACAGAGCAAAGTGCTGGTGCTCCTGTTGAACCGCAGCCTATTGTAACACCTCATCAGACTGGTAATTTTAAATGTTCATTTTGTTTTTGTTGTGTATAATTTAATGCTAATTTAGTGTCAGTTTTATTTCACCAAGTAGCTATTTGCTCAAATGTATTTTCTGTATTCGAAGGATTCCAATGTATATTTTTTTAACCGCATTATCTTGTTTATGTTTATAGTTTAGTTAGTTTTGTCCTCTTTACGTCTTATGGAGCACAGGACCTCAACCATAATCTTCTACTTTGTCTGGTTCCCGGCTGTTCTTTTTGCCATTCCCAAGATATCCCTAGGGTCTTCAGTTTTCCAATATTACTCTGTTTATATGTATATTAATCATTCATGTTTTCTTTGTTTTAAATCAGTGACAATATCCAAACATGAATTTCAGAATGAATTAAACTACAATATAATTTTTTTTAAAGAAATTAATATTTTTTACTGCCTTTACTTTGCAGATATGAAAGATCTAAAAGACAGTATTGATTTGATTCAAACAAGAATTGAATCCCTTTCATCCCACATGGCAACACTAGAGAATAAATTGGAACGCACTTCAGAAAAATGTTTTCAACACATTCAAAACACAAATTCTGAAGTGGACTCATTTAAAGCATTTTCTAATGAAAAATTTAAGGAGCTATCTCATAAGCAAACAGAATCCCCGACAAAAACAAACCCTAGTCAGGCATTACAGGATAACAAGTTAGTAAAATTATCCCTCCGTTTGGACAAAATGTCATCTAGGCTATCTGGGACTGAAACTGATTTTACTGACCAGATAAAAAAACTCAAAAACAAGACAGAAAAAGAAAGTGCTGAGGTGTCTGATAGAATAGCAGAGCTTAGCTCAAGTCTACACAGTCATTATTTAATGATCAACAACATTGGCAGAAGGACTTTCACTACTTATCCAAACATGTCGCCCAACACCACTCTCTCACAAGAACTGCAGGGGTTGTCACAAAAAGTTGAATCACATGACACAGCTCTGCAAACGGTTAAAAATGATCTGGAGAAAATTAAAAAGTTGGAGACAAGGTTGAATGCTGAAAGTGCACATAAATTTAAAAATGAAAAAGAATTACAAGCAAAGATAACAGATCTACAAAATAAGGTAAGCTGGATGTTTTTTGTAGAACTCAAAATAAACGAAAACACTAATGATACTAATTTGAATTTTAGAAATAATTAGAAAATTAAATCCTGTTTATATATATATATATATATATATATATATATATATATATATATATATATATATATATATATATATATTCATATGTATTCATATGCTCACCGAATGTGGTCATTTATTTAATAGGTATTTTGTTTGCTATCATAACAACAATCTTCAGTTTACTATGTCTACATGTGAGCTATCTTTGATCTATCTTAACATTCCTTTCATGAAAATGGGGCTACAGTGTTGACAAATTCAGCACAGCACTAAATAAAACATTAGATTTCTGTGTCTCCAGTTTATTACCTCCAGTTTAATTATTGTACAACGCAACTTTTAATTATCAACTGATAATGTTGAGCAAATATAATATTCTGTTTCAGCACCAATTATTAGCAAAAATGGTAGCAGGGAAGCTGCTTCCCCTTGATAATCTCTTGCAAATTTTGAAAGCAACACAAAAAGCTGAAGGAACAAAGGTAACAAAACAAAACCAAAATTATCCTAGCATATTATATTTTTATAGCATATCTCTTGCAGGAATTGTGTTTATATGACTGGATAAATTATATTATTTCCTGCAATGAATAGCAATTGAGGATTTGTTTATCCTAAACTTAATTTCCAAATCTTTTTAGCTTTGAGGTGTTACATTTAAGTAAATTTTTGATATTCTTCTGATTTACAGTTTAGTTCAGTATTTTCAATTCCTTATTTATTACAAGTCACCCTTACATAGCTAGCAGTTAACAGGGCAGATAAAGTAGGTTTTCTATGACCTTGGATAGTGTGATCAGTTCTGTGCGCAGTTCCATTACTTGCCCTAAAATGAGCCAGCTATCAGAACAGGGACATCCTATGGGCTCAAGCCTAGAGTCTGAACTAGAGACTTTTGTGTTAGCAGGCTTACACTCTACCCTCCAACCCTGCTGTTCCATTGTTTATTATAGTACACTTTATGTCACTAACCAAGTATTGGTTGCAATATTTTTATTGAAAAAGTTTCACATCTAATATATAAAGCTCAGTTCTGTAACGTGTGGCAAAAAAGTTTGTCGTTGACAGTTCTATGGATTTAAGTGTTAGATTTTTTATCGTGCTCATAGTCTAAATTTACGAGTCAAAAAATTACCATTGAAAGTCTTTAAAAACAATTTTCATTCTATTTACTTAGAAGAATAATTTTCAATTATGAACGCGACATAAAATTTTTAAAAAGTGTATCGACGTTTATAAAATTTCTAAAATTGTGTCGGAAATGTATTGACTGCACAGTTACTTCCCTTTAATAAAAAAAAATTCTTAAGAAGAAAGAATTTACATTTTATTACTTTGTTTTTGGTGTTAAGAAAAAAAAAATAATTACATAAGTAGCGGGGATTGATTAAGTGCAATGTCGTTAGGTATTTTTAACACTGCCTTTTATTTATTCTATACACTGAACATACTGTTCAATATTTTTTTTTTTTAAATCAATAACATTTAATAAGCCAGGTCCTACAAATCCTATATGTTTATTTCTTTCCATTTACGGATAAGCTTGGAGTATTATCATTTTTGTTCACTAAATTGAAACAGGCGCGTCCGCCGGCGCCCTTGCACGGTTCGATTTGGCACCCTGGGCTATCATGTGAGCGCTATGCTGCATAGTTTTGTTTTTAACAGTGCGATAGACTATGAGTAAGAAAGGTTACTATAGTCTTTAAGTGAATCAAATCCGGGCGTCCTCCGGCACCCCGACAGGGTGCTATTTGGCGCCCCGGGCCTTCCGGTGTACGCTATGGTATATACGTTCGCGTGAGTTCAAAAGACTATGAATAAGTTATGTACTATAGTCGTTTACTAAGTTCAATCAGGCGGTGACGTCATGGTGCGTCCTCTGGCGCCCAGACAGGGTGCTTTTTGGGGTCCCGGGCCTCCCGTGTTCGGTTTCGCGCCTACGTTCATTAAAGTGAGTGCAAAAGACTATGAATAAGTTGGGGTACTATAGTCGTTTATTAAGCTGAAACAGGCGGTTCCGCCCCGGGCTAGACTCTGAGCACTGTGCGTTTATGTTCGCGTTAGTGTTTTCTTTGTGTTTAGGTTGGGTTTGCGTTAGTGGTTGCGTTTTGATTTGGTTCGTTTTTGTTCTTTCTTTTTTCGTTTTCGTTTGTGTTTTATTTTCTTTGCGTTTGTGTTTGTATTTGTGTTTGTGGTTGGTTTTGCGTTTGTATTTGGTTTGTTTTCGTTTGTTTTTTCGTTTGTGTTTTTTTCTATGGGTTTGTGGTTGGTTTTGCATTTGGATTTGGTTTGTTTTCGTTTGCTTTTTCGTTTGTTTTTTTCTTTGTGTTCGTATTGGTGTTTGTGGTTTTGGTTGGGTTAGTTGTTAGGTTTTTGTTTTCGTTTGTATTTGTAATTGTGTTAGCGTTATGTTTGCGTTTTGTTGTTTTGGTTTTGGTTTGGGTGTGCAATGCCGGGTTTATGATGATTACTAAACACACAGGTAATGGTCTTTAACAGAAAGGTTTTTCACAGAAGCCAGAGCAGGGCCTGGCCGGGACGGCTAGTAAAAATATAAATCATAATTAATTTTTGGAATAATTATATCGATTATATGCAAAACTTTTTAAAAATTTATGTAGCTCTTTAGTTAACGTTCAGAGAGAAAAAATAATTAACTTGTTTAAAGATTAAGTCTTGTAACTTCTTCTGAACGAATTTTTCTTTTCATTTACAGGCTCCATTGGACCCCCAAACAAAAGTTGTGTGAAAGAATCTCTTGCTTGGCTATTGCATGATTGTGTTTATTGGTTGCTCAAATGAGAACATAGTGACTCATGTCAGCACTCCTGTGCTAACCAGCCCTAATGGGCTCCGGATTTAAACCTGATGGAAAGAAATCAACTGGGCATGTGTGCCATGATGGACTGACAATAGCTCTAAACCACTCGCTATGTGTAGTATGTACATAACTATAGTATTACAGTATGTTAACCAATTTTGTTTCATGTGAAGCAGACAAATGGGCAGGTCCTTTTTTTAAAAAACCAAATGTTCATTATTAGGGGAATTGTACAATCCCCAAGCATATTGTCATAGTACAGATTCTATTTTTATCTGCCACCATGTACGTGTTTCAGTGTGATAATTGGTAGTTTCCTTACCTGGAACCACCAATAGCATGCAATATTTGATTTTTTTTATATTTTTATTTTAATAAGACAAAAAATGCAAGTTGATATAAATTGGGGGTTTTTTCATGTAGGTACAAAATCTGATATTTTATACAAAATGTTCATGTTAATACTCTTATTGTTGGTTATATTTAATCTAGTTTTAATAAAAACTATTTTATTAGTATTTAGTTTTATTTTGTCTTTTTATTTTAATAAGACAAAAAATGCAAGTTGATATAAAATTGGGTTTTTTTCATATTGGTACGAAATCTGATATTTTATACAAAATGTTCTTGTTAATACTCCTACTATGGGTTACATTTAATCTAGTTTTAATAAAAAACTTCTATTAATTTACTTACTATTCAAGAAGGCTCTTCATGTATTTATTGTGGCTTATGTGTGTGTGTGTATGATGTCCTCCCCCCTAACAACCAGCTCTAATGTGTACCTGACTAAAGTTAGGGAAAGTAAAAGCATTTTGGGCATAGTGCTGACCACACTAACCCTTTATATGCAGATAAACTCTACTTCATCTGTCCTATGGACTGCCAGTTTTGAAAGGGTAACTATAATAACATAGTGCAGTTTCAGCTAGGTAGGTGAAATTTCATATATAAGTATTAGATTCTCTATATAGGTTTATAACAACCTGTCAGTGAGTTTCAGTAAATAAATGTGGTACATACTCTTTTTCAGATTTCTCAAAAATTTTCAGAATTTTGTTTATATATTATTATCATAATGCAATGCTTTAAGATATGTTTTGCTCTGTTTTCTTGAGAAACAAGCTGTTTTGTCACAAACTAAGAATATATATATACCAAAAAAATTTAGAGGAACTCAAATCTGGTTTTATTTAAAGACAGTACAGCCCCTACAAATAACAACAAAACAAAATTTTTTTTACACTAACTGGGTTTTTATTTGTCACAACAGCTACACAGAGTAAAGATTATTTTAAAACAAGTACGTTAAGAAATGTCTGAACAGCTCTAACCCAAGCTTAGGCCAGATTTTTTAAAATTTGATCAGCCCTTAATTTTTGGTCAAGGGTGGCAGGTTTACAATGTGCAGTGGCCAGGTATTGCAAAAATTTACGTCTGTCACAAGGAAAAAATGAAACCTAAAAATAAAAACAAGAAATTCTGGCACATTCCTCTGAAGTAGATCTTACATTGTATAATGTACATGACACAGCCATTGGCAAAACTTTTCTTTAAAGATTTAAAGAAAAAAATCCTTATATCTTTGTATAAGGGTAAATTAAAAAACATGCACAATAAGAACTACACACACGGAACAATTGTTTAATCACATATGTACATAAAACTGATTCATTTCAAAACCAACCAAAATTAAATTACACTGACTAGTAATACATAAAACAAAAATGAAATAATTCATTATATACATAATTAAAATAATGAGCTAAAGACTTCAGATGTAGACCCACATCAAGTCTAGCAAATCCTTAGGTTATATATATACACACACAAATTTTAAGAATTAAAACTGAGATTCAAAGATGTTTATTCTAGTGTATAAGGGTTGATTACTGCACTAAATGTAAAACTATGTAAGGTAGATGGTAAATCTATATAAATGAAGGATGGGGGGGGAGTGATTGATAATATTAACAGCTGCTCGTTTCCCATTCAAAGCATGAGACATCATCCCAGCACACAAGAACACATAGAAAAGGTTTCTATGTCAGTTAATGCTTAGAGAGTACATTTTAAAATTGCACAATGCACAACATGGAGAATATGAAATGAATTAATGAGTGTTAGTTGTAAATAATGACTTCGCTTGTGTTCTTTGTAAGAAGAAAAAATAAAATAGATTACATTAGAAAGGGTTACTAAAAAAGTTTGTTTTTTTATAAAGAATGAAAAAACCTGTATGATTTAAATCATATACTAATTTTTTTTTTATCTAATAGTAAAGCAATTTAAAAGGCTTATGTGATAAAAGATAAATTTGGACCAGAAACCTGGGCATTGAAATATTTTTTCTTGATTAAATCTAAATATCTCTAGCCTTTAATGTCTTGTAAAAAATTAAATCCAGTATCTAGATTTTTAGTAGTAATATGAACCTATTAAGAGTTATTATTTTATTTAATTTTTTTTTATCATAATAAAACAAGATATTCAGTGTATAAAAATGTATTCTATTGCTCAAGGGCTCTCTTAATTATATTTTCTGAAAATTAGTTGATAACATAAATTTCTTTTAAAAGATTGATATGCTACTCACACAAATGACAAGATTCAATACTTTAAAATGAATGAAACATTAAGAATCTCAGGTCAATTTTAGCATGCAGCTTCAAAAAGAATACTTGATCACTAGTTATGAAAAAAGTCTTCATAAAAAGTAATGTTTTTAATAAACAAAAATTATATGAATGTTTACATTAATACCCAAGATATCTTAAAATTCTAGATCTGAAATGCATAAGTGATTGTTTTAATAATAACAGAAATGTAAAATAAAGACTTAGGTGTAAAACTGTTTTTGTCTGTCATGACTTGTCTTTTAGTGCACAGTATACATGATGACTGCATTAATTAAATTGTAGGTGAATTTATAAAAAAGTTACCCCATCTCTGGAATTAAGAAACGAAATAAAATAACAGCCAACAAATTCCCTTTTTGATTGAACTAAAACTGTTGTATTGTAAATATATTAAAAAATAAATTTGACAACCAAATTAGTTTTTAAAGCATTCTCCTTTTCTTCCCTACTTTTCAGTAACTTGCCGCGAAAAAACACAATTAATGAATATGGTCGAAATGGTTCTGGCAAAGTGAAATCATGGAAGATGGAGAAGCTCCGACAAGAAATTTATTATGTCTAAACACAGTGGTGACTAGGCTTACGTGCTGGCTATTATGTGAAGCAACATCAGAGCAAGAGGGCCAACTTAATAATACTGATTTTAAGGGCAGAAAAAAAAGCAATCATTGCATAAAATAAACTGGAGATGCATCACAACACGCAGAGTGAAAGTTTTTTTTTTTTGGTCATCACATCCTCCGTTGAATCTTTAAATAGAACATATTTATTGTATTTAGTAATAGTTTAGTCACAGGCAAATAGCTGGTGCTTCATACAAATTCACCGCACACATTGATTTTTTTGGTTTAATAATAGAAAACACGAAGGCGAGGATTTTAGCATGGGGTTAGTGGTAGATGCAAGTTGAGTGAGTGATGCAAGCCAAAAAAAAAAAAATTAAAACAACCAACAAATCAGAAATTGGTGATCTGAAACAAGATTGTAGAGTCAGGAGTTACATGAAATTTTCATGAGAATATGTTTAACCATACAAAGGTTTTAATTACATCAAACTGTAGCATTAAATGTAATATAATTACATTAGGTGTGATAAAGTCAGGATTTGAAGATCAAACACTGAATCGTCCATTGATGTTGTCAGGATTTATGGGTAAGTTCTCACAAGATCTAAAGAGTTTATCGTCAAGTATAGGTCATTATTAAGTAGAGGTCAGCATTTAACTTCATCAAGTATCATGTACAGGTCATCAAGTAACTTGTACAACGGTTAATAATTTATCTATAAAATAAATTTCTATAGATATAATGCAAAGGACACAGAAAGAATGTTAAAGACTATTATTACTCAATAAACTGACAAGGAAATATAACAGTGGAGCTCTCTTTCAAAAAAGTTTAGATTACATGTTACTGGCCTCATACCCCAAAAGAAATCTGAGTGCATCTGTTACTGACCTGAAGTGCAACACGAATATGCACATGATTACTGAACTACAACCACAATACTAATAGGTATAAAAATTCTGGCCTTTTTTCCCATTAAAATCTAAGTACAAGTTATATGTACTATAACATAGATTTTTACATCAACTGTCATAAGGATTTGAGTAATTCTTGCTAAAATACATTAACAAGACGTTTTTTTTTTTTTTCTAACTTGTTTCAAGTTAAATTTAGAAACAAATTTGGAATGACTTGATTTTGACTTTTCTAAAAAACAATTAATCTGGCCAGTCACAGAAGTCTAAACTCATAACATAATAAACATACAATAAACAGAAATCCAATCATAGCCAAAGTAAGGTTAAAATATTCATGTTGAACATAAGGGAACCAAGACTATCACAAAATCAAAGTTGTAAGAAGATAATATAAATATCCACACTCTGTAGGTAAACAATATTGTGGAACAGGCTATGATATGGTAAAAAAAGTTTTTAAATACACCCTGCTCAGATAATGGGGTAAAAACAGTTTGAAGATTATTATGTGAGTGTATCACAAAAGTAAAATGAACATTAATTAACATTAATGATCATTCCAGCTGTTAAACAATTATAAATTTATTATTTTTGTTGCAATCAAATGAGCGCTAAATGAGCAAATAATATTCACTAAATTCAAACATTTCACAAGACAAAGAAGGTTAATATAAAAATTATTAATACAAAATCTTATGCTTTGGTTGATGAATTAAAAATGACAAATTTCACAGCCAACTCTCACATGGAACAAATAAATATATAAATGCAATCCCCAGAGAGACTAGCATATTTTTTTTTTCATTTCATAAAAAAAATGAAAACAAAAATTTAAATGCTGCTAACAAAACAAAATAAAAGGTTGGGAAATTAAATTAAATATCACAAAACAAAATAAAAATGACCTCAATGTAGCCAGTAAAACTTGTACAAAACTGCAAAAAAATTTAACTTTGAAATGGAAGTTACTCAATGAGCTGACTCTAGAAGTGACTTGACACAGATTTTCCTCAGAAAGTCAATATCACCCCCCATATTAGGCCAGCTTTCCAAAAAATGTTACTTTCCCACATTTCTTTTTTAGAAATGAAGACAAAACTAAGAGCTCATGGCAGTGAGTTCACATTATGGTTTTAACTATTTTTTAGTCCCAAACACCCCTAATCTGCTATGTGATGTTATTTATGATAAACCTTATAGGCCAGAATTTAAAGACTCTCTCTCTCTCAACAGGTAAGATTAAAAACAATTGTGACAACCCTTCAGGCTAGGTTTTAAAGTCTAGCTCTACAAGTAACAACAAAAACTGTTTTAACATTATTTTAGGCTAGAATTAAAACCTAAATCTACATGTAAGAACAATCATTGAAACAATTTTAGAAAATGTGCCATTTACATCAACACCTAAACACCAAAATAATCAAAGTACCTTATTGTAATTTATATTATTATTTTAATAATTCAACTATTTTTATCTACTAAATGCATAACACTTTACGTCCAAATATGAGCAATTTAACATGCAAATGTCTCAAATATTTTATGCACACGATCAATGTATGATATATCATTAAAGTTGTCACAGTGGGGACTTTGTTAAACAGGTAAAATGTAATTACAGTCAAGTTGAATAGAATTATGCCAAGCAAACATCACATAGGTATATGGTAACATCATACACAAAAAACAATGACATTTCATTTTGTTAGAAATCATTGACTTTTACAGCGAGTTGAAATGAGGTTCAGTTTAGGTGAATAAAGAGAAAAAAAAATTCAGAATTTTTTTTTACATTAAACAAGTATTTTTGTGACATAATTTGGGTGAACACCTCTCTTAGTTTACATAACAGCAAGACCTATGCTTGAAATACTGAATATACTTGTTCAAAAGCTGTGTGTGTTTTAAAATCTCTTGAAAAAAAATTGCAATGGTGAAGGGTGGGGGGGGGAGGAGCCTTCATCTTAAAAATAGAGTATGGAAATAATCATTTTCTTCATGTATATCCATAAAATAATTGTTCACAATGCATATCCTGCTGTTATGAAATAGTGAGTTACACTTTTTAGGTTACCTTACATTGCACCATATGGTGAAAGGGGGTTCAAGTTACGTTTATAGATAAGTCAACTTTTAGAAGTGTACTTCAATGCCCAACTCATAAACAAAAAATTATGCTAAGCTATAAACTTGTTGGAGATTTTTGTATTGCTTCAGTTGCCCATCAAAATGATCATAATAAATCATACATAACTAATACAAAAATAAGAAAAGTATTTATTATATGTTGTTATTGCGTGTTGGGAGCAAATATTCTTGAGTTTATTCTGTAAAGACAAAATCCTTATTTTTATTTTTCTTGAAGCACCATGAATAGAAATGAATAACTAGTGCAAGTTTAAGATGTGCTAGAAACAATACCTAGAACTCAATTTGACAATGCTGGAAGCCGTAATTGATTAAAATTTATTACTGTTATATATGAATATTGTAAATAGTTTAATCATTTTTTATCTTTCCACTTTTTTCTTTTAGTAAAATAAAACTCCACAATTTGTAAATAATAGGCACAATTAGATAATGTATTCCAATCAAGCAGTTAATAAACACTTAGGATATAAAATAATGAGTCAAGTTTCAAATACTTTTTTTTTGTAATAAATAATTTAACATTTGTATCACTTTAGTTTTTGTAATCTGGCTTTTCATTGGACTGGATGAAAAATTGTCAAATATGGTAAAATAATAAACCAACTGATAAAAGTGAAAGTGGGTTGTTTCTAATAGCTGTCAGGCTCACTAAATGGTTTGACATCAGCAAGGTCCACCAAACCTTCCCTCTTTCCACAAGAGCAGTACAGGTACTGGGAGTCCAGCTGAGCCAGAACCTGCAAGAAAAACATGCAAGTTTTATCAGAAAATATTTACACAATTTTAGAGAAGGATATAAATAATAGATAACAAAACATAAAACTATGAATAGCCACATAGACAAGGAAAAACTCCAATGACAATTAATTATCATTTTGGATAAATTACTTAAAAATGCTTAACATGCAAGATTTATGAAAAAATATTTATCCAATTTTAGAGAAGGAAATAAATAATAGAAAATAGAACAAAATACTATGAACAGCCGCATAGACAAACTAATGACAACTGGTTATTATTTTGGATAACTATCTCCAGTTTTTTTTATAAAGAAAAAAGTTTTAATATGCAAGTTTCATAAAGAAATATTTACATAATTTCAAAGAAGGAAATAAATAATACAAAACAAAACAAAACAAAATACTATGAATAGTCACAAAGACAAGAAAAAAATGCTAACGAAATTAATTATCATTTTGGATAACTATCTTGTTTTTAAAAAAACATGCTAAGTAAATCTTGGATAGCTTAACCACATTTCTAATTCACATCTTATAATTAAATTAAAAAAAAAAAAGATAAAATGGGTTTTAAATTGCAATGAAACACCTAATTTTGAACCACAATTATTAATCAGTCGTTTAAAACCAATACTCTTGTATTCAACCAATAGAAACAGTTTTATCATGTCCACAACAATTCTATTCTTTATAAAAGTTGTGTGAATTGAAGGTTATTTTACCTGCAAATAGTCCCCTTCTGAGAAGGCAAGTTTATCAGAATTATGTTCTTCTGGACAACTTGTCAGGGCCACCACATACCTGGTGGAGAACAAAACAAACAACTTGTTAAAAACAAAAGCTTGGCTGATAAACAATAATGTGAAGAGCATCATCATGGTGTTAGATAGCAATGAAAATGGAATGGTTAGAAGAAAACATCAAAGAGGAAGACATTCTCAAGGCACTCTTTCATCACACAGTGGCATGCTACAGAGAAAAAAAAAACATGACAATCATTCATACTTGTACTCTGGTACACTAGAACTACTGTCTGCTTTCCCATTCCATAGGCAAGACTGAGTAACATCGATTGAGCCAACAACCTTTCGACTTTCACTGTCGGACTCGCTGAGGGATGCCTCGGACAAGTTCTCTTCCACGGCCACGGGGGCGGAGATGACGATGGCGGCGGGGACAGTGGGGGTAGGTGTGGTGGTGGTGGTGGCAGCAGGCTCTGTGGGTTTAGCCGCAGGGCTGGTCGACTTGTCGGTCATCACGGAGCTCCACACGGGAAAAGATTCTCCGTACGGGACGTCGTACATGGACAGAGGCCTGGCCTGAGATTTGTACTCCATGACCTCGCTTGATTCCATGCAGTCAAAGTCGCGGTCAATGAATGCTGAGAGTGGTCGGGATTTGGGGAAGTTTTCCGCGCTCTTGTTGCGCACTGCACCGGCTGTTGTGATGATCTTGCAGCTGAGTTCTTTCTCTTCTTGAATTATCTTCTCCTTGTCGGGGTTTGCGGCTTTTGATTTAAAGAAAATGGACCTTATTTTGCTGGGAGTGCTCTCCCCTGTGCGTTTGATGGTTAAGTCTAATGGAAGATTGTCAGGCTTTGATGGGGTGACTGGGGTAGAGGGCTGGGTGATTGTCACAGACGTTTCTATGTTAGGAATTATAGGTAGTGCACCGTGAGCAGGAAGGCTGGCACTTTCTGCATGAACTGGGGTAACAGCTTCTTCTGCTTTACCTTCTGCTCCTTTTTCGGGCGTCTTGTTTTTGTCTGTGGGGAGGAGGATGCGGTCAAAGAAGGAGAGAAGGCTGAACCCTGACCTGGGAGATTTCTTCAGTGCCTGCGGGATGGGCTGCGGTTGGGATTTCTCCAGGGGTAGGCTCAGGTTAGCTTGAGCATCCTTGATCTCAGCAAGGGTGGGTTTTGTTTTCTCCGCTTGTTCAGAGATCTGCGTTGTAGTCGCGGCTGTGTTGTCTTCCCCCTCTTGTTGACCTGCGGGTTCTGTTGTTCCCTTGTCTTGAGTAGAGGGAGCTGTAATCTCAGCAGCTTGTGTGGTCTTAGGTTCCGTGTTATCTCCTACATTCACCACTTCCTGAGCTTCACTTGTTTTCTCTACAGTCTGGTTGATGGAACACTTCTCTATCACCCTCTCATCCTCAACAACAGCTGGCAAGTTGGCAACCTGAGCCTGACGTATTAACTCAATATTTGGCAGGGTGTACACAGCAGAGTTCTCACAAATTTTGATTGGCTCGTCCACTTTCCGCACGTGCTCTTCGTATTTCCTAACCTCCTCCCAATCAATGTCCTCAGACTTGATGGAATTTGTATAGTTCTCGTTAGTGACCGTCATCTCTGTGTAGACGCCGGCATCCTCGTCGCTGTCTTTCGTTACTTCAGTCAAAACTTTCACAGACAAACTTTTATCAGAATCATTAACCTTTAAACTCTGAACTCTGCCTTCAGCTCTCAGCATGCCATCGGCAACTCTGCTCAAGTTTTTGTTGACGAGTGTGCTGGCGTCTCTGTGCACGACTTCCTCCTCCTCCTGGATGAAAAGATCGGACATGTTGTTTCGGCCGTAGCGGTCGACGGGGCTGCTGTGGTCACGTACGACAGCCGGGAGGGATGAGTCGTCAGGGATGTTGATGTTGCATGTTTTAGTGTACTCGGCCGCATCCTGTCTGGCTCCGTTCACTTTAACAGTTGGGTTTTCAACTTCTCGTTCATTTACAACTTCGTTAACTTTCTTGGGGTCAGATTTAGGTTTCACTTCCTCCGCCACGGTTTCTTTGTCAGGGGTGACTTTAGCAGCAGATGACGGGGAAGATGAAGATGAGGAAGAGCCTATCTTGGCGGCAACCGAGGCCAGGGCGTTGGAGATGGTTGGGTTTTTGAACCACCTCCAGGCCGAGCTGCCACCACCAGTGCTGGAGACTGAGGTTGTTGTTTTCAGAGTGGTTGCCGTGGGCGACGTCGTCGTGGAGACGGCCAAGCCAACCTGCTTGGGTGGGTGCTGGGCGTTGTGGTTTAAGTTGTGGATTTCAACAGCAGCCTCAGTCAACTTTTCATTGTTGGCCTGAAATTTTTTAAGTTTATTTTAATACCACTCAAATATTACTGAAGTGACTACATGAAAAAAAGCTCTAATTATAATTGTTACATAACGCAACGAAAATGAATTAAGGACAAGTACATAATTTAATATGCAAGTTTAATGCAAACAAAATTACTTTGATGCAAGTTTAATGCACACAAAATTGCTTTGATGAAAATATTGCTAAAGAACTACTGTTTTTTTTGTTTTTTTTGTTTACTTTCCACTATACAAGTATATGCCCAGTTTTGTAGGACAAAATTTAAATGAGTGCACTTTAACCTTGTCCTATAGTTTGCTGAATGCTGTGATGTTAATCCTCTTTTAACTTTCCTACTTTACAGTGTTGTCCAACATTTCATTACTTTTCACAATGACAAACAGGTGTATGGACTTTGTGCTTAAATCTTATCTACTCTATTTATCTATGTACATAGCTTATCTACATATCCATCTCACAATAAACTTTCCCTTACCTCAAAGTTGGCCACACCAGAGGTAACCATGATGCAGCTGTCACTCATAACAAGAGTTGCTATTGGCCCAAAATCCAACTGGAAGGGCAGAACAGCCAATGGCTGTAGAGCTACTAACAGACTGCTATAGGACTGCTCCAGGATACCCTGAAATTATTTAAAATAAAACATTTTAAATATGTATTTAATATTGTTCCAATTAGTCTGTAATGATAATTTCAATTCTAGAATTTTACTGAATAAAAAGTTTTTTATTCTTTAAACAAACTTTGCAATACACTTCTAAATTAATAAGATGCTTCACCTTAAGACTTGCTCGCAGACAAGCATCTTCATGATAAACCCTTGGCACCAAATTTTCCTTACAGCGCACATAGCCCAGCCAGAAATCCAGTAATCTTAGACTGAGTAGAAAATAAACAGAAACATCATAATAGGTTGATCGTTACAAAATTAACTCATGACTAATGGATTTTTATTTTTCTGTTAAATGTATTCCTAATTATGTTATCATAAGTCAAAGATGTTTTCTATAAGGATGTTGAATACATTATTGTATGCGTTGAAATCAGATTATGGAGCTGAAATTAATCAAGGACTTACTTCAGCAGGCCAGCTACAAAAGCATAGAACTTGTGTCTGTTGGAGGTTAAGCTTTGCTTCTGCTTCAAGCACTTGGCCAGGTCATGCAGAGGTCTAGTGTAAGGACCTTTCAATCAACACACAAAAATAATTACTGAGACTTGTCTTAAAAGCTGGCATTTTTACACAACACCCACCTGATCCCTAACAAAAACCTTAACAGGGCCTCAAAAGGCTGGTAAAGATGTATTTAGTCAAACTAACAAAATTATTTTTAGCACTGATGGAAAAATCCTGAAATATAACACTCAAGTAAAGTAACGAGTCAACCAATATAATTAGAAAAAGTGCATTGGTTTGGTTGACCATGATTATTATATAGACGATTATCATAAAATTAACTAAAATTAAATATCAACTGATTATAATAGAAAAATAATGGTAGACATTAAGGTTGTAAAATCAGTACATTTCTATTTGAAAATAAAGATGTTCTATATTATATATATTAACCTACTAGAAGAACATAAAAGAAATGAATTCCCATAATTATAAAAGAAGATAGTAACCTAGTTCTGCTGTCATCTCAGCCACCCTCCAGGGACTGAGCTTGACTTTACCAAACAGGTGGACGCCACTCTCAAAGTCTCTCATCCCATGGGCCACCACCCTCTCCACAGCAGGGCAGAGTTCACAGTACACAAGGGCAGCAACTTCAGGGGAGTCAACTGAGCTGCCTAACCTCAGCTGAAGGCATTGCAAACACAGGTGTAAAACCCACCATCTAATCTCAATTACGATTAACTTTTATTCTAAAATTTAAGTTATAGGCCAATGTATTGATTATTTTTGTTCTTTACATTTTAAAAAGAGAATAATATTTTTAATCAACCAAGATTTAAACATAAAACATAGTTTAGTTATGCATACTTATTCATTCATATCAGTTAACTTAAAAAATAAAATTAGATTAAGATTTTTAGAAATTTTTAAAAATTACTTAAAGAAATATTTTTAATGCATTTAATTATGCTTGTTTAATGATACGATATAAAACCAAAACAGGGATGAAAAGAATGATAAAAAAAATGGTGTTTACTTTTTCAAATGGGTCTTTGGCTTGAGCAAAATGTTGGAGCAGAGAATCAGCAGCCTGGGCAATACCTTTCAGCAGCACTAGACAGAGAGATGTGTGAAGTTTAACAAATAGCACTAGACAGAGAGATGTGTGAAGTTTAACAAATAGCACTAGACAGAGAGATGTGTGAAGTTTAACAAATAGCACTAGACTAATTGAAATGTGATGCTTAAAACAGAACAATAAACAAATTGATGTATTTTCCTGTAAAAAGTTTACAAAAAACACAAAAATCTTCATAAATATAATTTAGAATAAACCAAAATTCTTATATATTTAAAGTGTAGAGTTTTATTTTTACAACTTTGAAAACCGAAAAAAATGGTTATTATGACAACCAAAGAGATAAGAGGAAATTAAAAATAATTACATAAATTATTGTTCTCCATGAGGGAAGCAGTTGGCTCCAGAATCAGGTCAGACGCAGGTGCTGGGACTGGTTCTATGGCACCCTTTACGTCAGACTCAGGGGTGGAGGTAGCCGCTGATGACTGGGAGGAGGAAACTGATGAAGTTGATGTGACGGCTGGGGACTGGTCAGGGTGGCCAGATTTCTTAATGCTGTTCTTGTCTGCTGATTTGGTCTTTGATGCTTGGACTGAAATTATATTTTTTTTTCAGTGTTAAGCTGCACTTTTCATGTTTCTGCAACTAATTCTCAATTGAAAGTTAAAGACTTAAATATTTCTTAGGTCAATTTTAATCTAGGATTATTAGTATTGTTTAAGCTGTTATTGATTTTTATAAAACTTATTTTTCTTTACAGCCAAATATTATGCCATTATTCTTAGAATTGTTACAAAAATAAATCAAAAATGAAATACAAAACATGGAAAAAAATAATTATATATATTAAAAAAAAAAATTTTCAGGTTTTTTGAAATTTTTTTTTTAAATTTCTATTTTCAACTAAATGCCTTTGACTTGAAAACTAGTTCCTTAAAAATAGTTCATCTGACTCTAATATAACCCCAGATAAATTATTTTACCTCCTTCAATCAAACGAAGAGTGAGCAGATCCCCACCCATCTCTATAGCCTCCACTTCAATCACTGTCTTGCCTTCCTCCCCTTTACGTTTGGGAGAAGCTTTGGGAGACTGGTGAGGGGAGTGGAAGGACACCTCAGAGGCAAAGCTAACTCTCTTGGACTTGGAGGAGTCCTCGGAGGTGGTGGAGGAGGATGTGGAGGAGGTGACAGTGGAGTGAGATGTGGAGGAGGATGATGAGGAGGAGTGGCGCCCCCTATGTTTGGGCTTCCTCCTTCTTACAACTTCTGTGGAAAAAAACAAAATATTTCTTCAAGTCTAATATGCAAACAATGTTTTACAATTTATTTAAATTATTTTATTGATAATTCCATAATAGAAAATGAAAAAAATTTGTTAGGCTATTCCAGCATAAATTGAAATTATAGTTTATATTAATTTTAACCACACTGAATTGCAGAAAAAATCAAAACATGTTATTCAAACACATCATTGAAATATAAACAAATGTTTATCCATCATAAAATACAACTAGAGAGCAAAAAATTTATTTTAGAATTCCCCAATAAGATTATTCAATTAAACATATTAAAAAAATATGGTCCACCCACATAATAAAACAGACCCACTTACCAGTGTTGAAGTTGACAATATCATAATCTGGAAAACCATCCTCAGTGACTAGCACAGGCATGTTCCCATCACAAGCAATGGAGTGGCGATTGGATGTGTTCAGCCTGCGGGGTGGTTTGGTTGGGGCCTGACTTTCAAGGGAAGTCCTGAGTAGAGAAAACAAGCAAATTGGTAATATTTTCTTTACAATTTAATGTTTACTTAAGTTACATAAGGGGAAGTCCTGAATGGAGAACAAGCAAATTGGTAATATTTTCTTTACAATTCACTGTTTACATAAGTATTTGTTGTATGGAGTATTGGTTGACTACATGGTAATGCTTGCAATTATTACTGACTCTAGCTATTCATGCTGACTCTAGTGACCCCTACAGACTCTAGTGATCCCTACTGCCTCTAGTGATCCCTACAGACTCTAGTGATCCCTACTGCCTCTAGTGATCCCTACAGACTCTAGTGATCCCTACAGACTCTAGTGATCGCTAGTGACTCTAGTGATCCCTACTGACTCTAGTGATCGCTAGTGACTCTAGTGATCACTAGTGACTGTAGTGATCGCTAGTGACTCAAGTGATCCCTACTAACTCTAGTGATTGCCAGTGACTCCTGTAAATAAACCTGATGTAATTAAAACCAAAGTACTTTAAGAAATTAAATGGAATGCAAATATAAGTATTAATATAACATCTGAGAAATTTTTTTTTTTAAATGAACATTATTGAAACCTACCCTGAAGCAGTTTTCCTCAGACAAGACTTGAGAGGTTTCCTCTCCTGCAGCCACTTGTGGTAGCGCCTTATGAGCTCATCATCAACACTGGGCACACAGTTGTTCTCATGGTGGTGGTGGTGGTGGTGGTGGTGGTGCTCAAGGTGATCTTCATGGCAGCAGTTGCCTGGTGGGAAAACACAGACCACATGATAAAGATAAACTCTACAAGGACAAAGGAAACACAGACCACATGATAAAGATAAACTCTACAAGGACAAAGGAAACACAGACCACATGATAAAGATAAACTCTACCAGGACAAAGGAAACACAAACTACATGATAAAACTACACACCACTAGGAAACAGGAAACATACAATTGTATAAATATAAACTCTATGTGGACAAAGGAAAAACAAACTACATTTTAAAACTACACACTACAAAGATACAAGAAATACCAACTACATTATAAAAATAAACTCCATAAGGACAAAGGAAAAACAAACAACATGATAAAACTTCAAGATACAGGAAACACAAACTACATCATGAAATGTTACACTACTAAAAGATTTTTTAAAAATACAATTCAAAAGTAAAAACGAAAAAAATTAAAGCATTTCTTTAAATATACTTAATTCTGTATTTTTAAAATAAATGTAAAGGCAAAAGAAAATAACATTTTGTCAATTAATGTGGATATATTTTTTTAGTTATTTGTGAATGAAAGTTTTAGCTATTGATAACTCAAATAGTTTTTGTGGTAGTGTGTTTAAGTTTTAATACATAGGCCAGTGAAATAGTTGAACAACTTCATCTACACATCTGGTCTAAAAGGGTACTTTGAAAAGTATATTTCTAGAATATTCATGACCTTGTTTCAAAAATTGGCAATGGTTATAACAGAATAAAATGTAACACCTCATAGTTTGAATATATAGGCTTCAAATGATTGAAGTTTTTGTAGTAGTGTGTTTATGTTTAAATTACAGAGGCCAATGAAATAGTTCAACTCAACTTCCTCTGCACAAAGGACCATCTGGTCTAAAAGGGTACTTTGAAAAGTATATTTCAAATAATAATCATTAAAAAAGTTTTAAAAAACCCACGTTTTCTGATTGAACTAAAAAGTAGAAAATAAATACTATACATCACAATAATGCAAGCGATCACTCTACTATAAGCGATGAAAAACGTGGGGCGCCGAAGTAAAAGTTATATTACTATTGATTAGATAATACTATTGACTTTTATTAGGGAGCTTGTAGAGAGTCAACAGTATTAGAAACTGTAAGAAAATCACGGCGCCCCACGTTTTTCATCGCTTATAGTAGAGTGGTCGCTTGCATTATTGTGATGTATAGTATTTATTTTCTACTTTTTAGTTCAATCAGAAAACGTGGGTTTTTTAAAACTTTTTTAATGATTATTATTTTCTACTTTTTAGTCTTTGTCTGTTTGTTTGCATTGAAATCTTGCTATCGATTTTATCTTTTCACTTTTTTTTGGGTAAACGAAGACAACTCGTAAAAAGACAACTCGTAAAAAACGAGAGACCCTTTCTTCTTCGGTCTCAATCGCAAGTGAATGATTGTCAGAGGTTAGTTGATAGCGGTTAGGACGAGGGCTGGTTACTGACTAGAACACATAGATTTGAACCCGTGTCGAGTGGGATAGCAATCGTGTGCCCAACCACTCGACCATATCGTCTCCCCCAAACTGGCCACCAGTGGTAATAGTTACCTCCTGTAAGTTTAAAGTCGGTTCAAACTAAATTATCTGCCCCTAAGCCTGTCGCGACGTGGGATCGTTCACTTCACTGCGCGCGGCAAGAGAGAGGCGAGCTACGCGTCGCTCGTTTTTTTTCTAATGGCTCGCAGAGGAGAATTATATATATAGATTATATAGCGGTCTAAAATGCTCAATAAAATGTTTCCATTGATCAATTTAGTAGTAATAACAATTGAATATTCTATGGTCATCCAAAAGAAAGCTTCCCTGAAAATTTCAGCGCGCTAGCTAACTGGGAAGTGCCAGAAATTTCGATCGCAAGATTTGATTGGAAAGACAAACAGAGAAAGCAAGTTAAAGAAAACGTGGGAAAAATATTCATGACAATAAATGTAACACCTCATAGTTTAAGGATTCAAACTATTGATTCTATTTCAGGTTGAGTATTGTACAGAGCAGAGTAGAAAGCATAACCACATACCATGATGGTCCCATGGAGCATGCCAAACATCCTTACAGAAGCTGCTGCTCTGCTGGGGTGCGAAGTCATCATAGGAGAGGTTGGAGGAGGCTGAGCTGTGGCCACTCTCCTCCTGCAGAGAATAGAGGGCATCAAAGTTGTACGTGTTCAGGGAGGAGCCTGTGCTCCATCGTCTCTTAGGGTGGGGCACTTGGGAAACTTGTTTTTTTATTTCCACATGCTCGTGGTCATTGGCCGCGGAGATATCTGCATCCTGTTCACACTTGTGTCCAGTGGATGGGTACGGTTCGTTTAGGACCCTTTTACTTGAGCTTACAGCCGGGACAGCCACAACAGTATGAGCACTACTGTTGGAGGAGGATTCACTACAGGGGGTGTCTGATTTAGGCCGTCTGCGTACCACTTCGGATCCGCTCTTCTTGGCAAGCAAAGCGTTCCCGCTGGCGGAGGTCTTCATGTCGGTGAGGGAGCTGAACATCTGCAGCTGGGCAATGACGCTGGGCGGGTTCTCCACCTCCACCTCAATCATCTTACAGCACTGGTTGTCCACAGACGCCTCGTCCTGGTCCTTCTCGGAGCAGGTCTCGCAGCTGTTGATGGCGGCTTTCAGGTTCTCCCGCTCCAGGCTGCTCTCCAGGTGAGGAGGCTGGAAGAGGATCCTCTCCAGGTCGGCCGGCATCTCCACGCAACCCCGGCCGTTGATGATGGGTGGGTTGAGGTCAAGGTCAACCTGCTCGTCATCCTCCAATCTTTCGCTGCAGTGACAACACTGTGGAGGGGTGTGGTCCTCCCCGAGGATCTCCTGTAGCTCTGATGGGATATCCCCCACACAGCTGCACTCTGGGACATTGTGTTCCTGGCAGTCGTTGCACTGGGCCAGGTGGCAGACCTCATGGTGGTTACACTCCAACACATGGTTCTCAAACTGGTCCCCATGGCCACAGTCACACTCCCCATGTTCCATCTCCTGGCAGTTCTCCACAACATCCACATTCTCCCTGCCGCTCTCCACATAGTTAACATTCTCATTGACAGGCGAGTCGTTATAAGCATTTCTCTCCTCATTGAATGAGTTCTTCGGAATTTTGTTCCTCTGTTTCTGAAGTAAAGAATTCTTTGCAGTGTTGTCCAAGTTCCGGCTCATGGCTGATTTCTTTGGCTTTTTATCCAGACTGTTGTACCCAAACCCGGATTCCTTGCCCCTGGTTACTGTGGGCAATTTACTGGATGTCTTGACATCCTGTTTAACACTATAAGAAGAACCATTGGAAGAATTGGAGGAGAATGAACCAGAAGAACTGGGTCCTTTAGTTACTGGAACTGGAATCTTTCCTTTCTTTAAAATCAACCGCTGTTTGTTGGGTTCAGTGCCATTTTTGTTGAAGCCAACTCTGCCATTGTCGCTCTCAACACTACTTTGTTTTTGGAGTTTGGATGTTCTGTTGCTTGTTGTGTTAGGTTTGAGTTCTGGTTTTATACTGCTGAGCTCCTCAGTGATTTGTTCTTCCTCAAGGGTTTTAGACTCGATGGTTGACGTGGAGGAGTTTTTCTGGTCGCTTTTGCTGGAGGAGACGGACGAGGATGAGAAACAGCTGACCACGTACTGTCCGCTGGTGACTTTTTTAGAGGAGGATGAAGAAGATGATGTGGACGAGGTAGAAGACTTGGAGATGTTGTTGCCACTGCTGGCCGTGCTGCTGCCCACAGCACTGGAGTAGTTGCTCTCTGTGGGGGTGAAACCTCCACTGCCACCACTACCACTCCGGCCATCATCCGCTACATCCTCTACAACCTTCTCCTCACAGTTTATAGGGTCATAACCATCACATGGAGAGTTCTGATACTGGGTGCTGTTTGTTGTCCTCACTCCTGTCTTAGATTTCAGCCCATTTCTTCCTTCATAACCAGCAGCTACATTTTCACGCGAGTCATGTCTATTCAGCACACCGGTACTGGCTGATTTCGTTGCAGCGTTTCTCAGCAACCTTGAGCAGCTCGGGGAGTGAGAAACAGCGCGGGTTGTTCTTGGGTTTGTTGTTTTCTGAAGAACTTTAGCATTCTTAGCTGTATCTAACCGCGAGCTGGACACGCTGGATGTACGTTTTATTGAAGAGAATTTGGTCTGCTGGTCTCGGAGAGTTAGCGTGTCGTAGCTGCTTGACCTGGCTTTGTTCAGGTTTGTGACAGGGGAGCCTTTAAGCCTGGCGTTGACCTGTTTTATATTGTGTTCAGTCAGGACGTGGTCGGCGAACAAGTCGGGTTTTTTGTGAGGCGAGCACTGGGACTGGCCACAACAAAGTGAAGGGGAGCCTCTGGATTTGTTGATGTACGTCGGGGAGTTTCCGCTGAAGGATTTTGATTTTTTTGTAAATTTGTCGTTTGATTTGGCCGGCGAGCTCTGGCTCCTTGGTGAGCAGGGGCATCCGCAGCAGGACATGGTCTGTCTGCGAGAGGGTGAGTACGAGTGGGACCGGCAGGGGGAGCAGGAATGGGACCGGGGTTGATCCTGACCTACTATAGGGCTGAGGATTATGGGAATTTTTACTGGGTCGAACAGGGACGAATCCGGGGAGTTTGGTGCGGATTCTTCACTGGTTTTTAATCCAATAGGACAGCCCTGGTATGATTTTCTTTTCTCTTTAAGGAAACTTAGATCTGGGAGGGAGCGATGAGTGTAGTACGAGTTGAGCCCCATCCTGGAGGGTGAAAGACTAGCATTGCGGTAAATATCGACGTTTTTGACTCGAGATAAGTAACAGTCGTTGGCCGAAGCAGCCCGGTGCATCTGATGTGAGGGAGAGACATTCTTCTGGGGAGATCTGCTGGTTTCTCTGGCTTGGTAGTCCCCATAGTTTGTTCCGTTCAAATATTCTTCCACGTTTTCGTCTTGCCTGCGATGGCTATACCCATACTGCCTTGCATCACAACCGTACCCGTTATCATAATCATGATTAACCGGCCTTTCGCAGCCGTCATCCTGCGATATAGGTCTCATGTCCTTGTTCTGATAGCCTTCATTGGTCTCTCTGCTGTAGCGGCCACAGACTTCCTCCAAGAGAGAAAACAGATCCTTCTCTGGGGAGTAGGGGGAGGTCTGCTGGTACTGGTGGTTGAGCTGGGGGTCTGGCAGACCTTCTAGAGATGTCTGCAGGCCACAGTCTTGAGTCCTGAATACGGACAAAAAAATTATATTTTCTTAATGAGTAAGCACACTTTAGTTAATATTTTATATTTTAATTTTAACAGTCTTAAACATGTTCTAGCTATTAGCTATTTTTGAATTTTAATAGTCCTAAAGCAAATACATAATAAACAGGCAGTGGTTTCATGGGTTTACAGTAACTAAAAGACTACAAGGTTGAGTACTAACAGGCAACAGGAATTTACAGAATTAATACATTATGAGTCTTAAAGGTCATCCATTTATAACATCCACAAGGGGGGGGGGGGGGCAGGGCGGCTTGAAAAAATTGACTTCTGCAAGTGGACTTTTAAAAGGGATTTATGTGGACTTCGGTGGACAGGCCCAAAATCCAAAAAATGTGTGAACGTCATAAATGGATGAACCCTTACTGATAATCTGACAGGGGCTGGGCCTTAAATTCCCTTTAAATGCATTAGTTACACTGACTATTTGATCAGAAAATGAGTATTTTTCTATAACACTTTCATAAAATGTCTAAGAAAGTACTAAACAGTTCACATTTCCATGTGTAAAGTATCCTTTCAGACATCTGTGTATGAAGGGATGGTGTGATACCCAGGCTTCATTATTTTCTCTAACATGAGTCATATAACTATTCAAGCTAGGTGATTTCAGGTATGTTCTCAAGACATGATCCTGACTTAGCATTAAATTATTTTACCTGAACCAGCTGACTTACCTCGGAGGAAACTGTGATGAAAAGTTCCTTGTCCCCAGCCACAGGGTCACAGTACTGGGTGACATGAGGGTCTCCTTAGAGGTCATCAGCCGGAGTGAGCGTAGGGTCTGTGTGCAGCCAGTCTTCATGTTGGCCGTGTTGGTGCCGGTGTCTGCCTTGTGCAGGTCCAGGTGCAGCTTCTCCCTGTTCTCAAACTCCGCCCTCAACTGGGCTTTCTTCTGCATGATGTCACTGCGCTGGACACACATGTTGTAGAAGGGATAGTGGCCTGAGAAAGTTAAAAACATTGCCGTCAATATCTTTTAACAATAAATATGTATATGTAACAATAAATGAATATCTAATTTATTAATTTTTTGTGTTGAAAATGTTAAAACATTTTAGTTAATATTTTGAATTAAAAGATGTAGAATAGTTAGATAGTGTCCGATGTTATTAATATTTTGTTAATAAAGGCCATTTTTTTTTTCAAATCAATTGCAAGTGGCAATACATTTTTTTTTTATTTTGAAATATACATTGATGAGTATTAGAACTGCATTAGCATGTCATTTAATTATGTGTCCATAATAGTGTTTCACACTGGGTATGTTTAGTAAAAGCATACTGTTTCTTATTGTACTTAACCCCATACGGTGAGTCTACAGTTTGTACAAGTTATTACCTGATGTACTTAATACCTGTGCGATGAGTGTACAGTTTGTACAAGTTAATACCTGATGTACTTAAAACCTGTGCGATGAGTGTACAGTTTGTACAAGTTATTACCTGATGTACTTAACCCCTGTGTGATGAGAATACAGTTTGTACAAGTTATTACCTGATGTACTTAATGATTGTGCAATGAATCTACAGTTTGTACAAGTTATTACCTGATGAGCAGGCAGTCTACAGTGTGTACCAGTTATTACCTGATGAGCAAGCAGTCTACAGTGTGTACCAGTTATTACCTGATGAGCAGGCAGTCTACAGTGTGTACCAGTTATTACCTGAGGAGCAGGCAGTCTACAGTGTGTACCAGTTATTACCTGATGAGCAGGCAGTCTACAGTGTGTACCAGTTATTACCTGATGAGCAGGCAGTCTACAGTGTGTACCAGTTATTACCTGATGAGCAGGCAGTCTACAGTGTGTACCAGTTATTACCTGATGAGCAGGCAGTCTACAGTGTGTACCAGTTATTACCTGAGGAGCAGGCAGTCTACAGTGTGTACCAGTTATTACCTGATGAGCAGGCAGTCTACAGTGTGTACCAGTTATTACCTGATGAGCAAGCAGTCTACAGTGTGTACCAGTTATTACCTGATGAGCAGGCAGTCTACAGTGTGTACCAGTTATTACCTGATGAGCAGGCAGTCTACAGTGTGTACCAGTTATTACCTGATGAGCAAGCAGTCTACAGTGTGTACCAGTTATTACCTGATGAGCAGGCAGTCTACAGTGTGTACCAGTTATTACCTGATGAGCAGGCAGTCTACAGTGTGTACCAGTTATTACCTGATGAGCAGGCAGTCTACAGTGTGTACCAGTTATTACCTGATGAGCAGGCAGTCTACAGTGTGTACCAGTTATTACCTGATGAGCAGGCAGTCTACAGTGTGTACCAGTTATTACCTGAGGAGCAGGCAGTCTACAGTGTGTACCAGTTATTACCTGATGAGCAGGCAGTCTACAGTGTGTACCAGTTATTACCTGATGAGCAGGCAGAGTCGCAGGAGGTGGTGGCACTGTGGCAGCAGCTTCGTTGTTGGTGCTGGGGCTGTTGGTGCTGCTGGTCTGTGGGCTGGACCACATCTTCAGCATTTAAAAAGCCTTCCCTCAGTAAAATCTGGTACATGGGGAATAAACATTTGTATTTATTTAGTGCCATTTACTGTGAATGTATTATAATTGTTTTACATAATATTTATTTTATTCTTCTTATGTTTACAAAAATAAACAAAGGTTACAATCTGAACAATGTGTAACATAATAAAGCAGTATCCCACCAAGCTGGATATAAAAATGTCTATGTATATAAGTTAACTGGAGCTTTCAGATAAAACTTTAAAAACTGTTGAATAATTATTTTAAGTTAGTCTTAATTGTCTAAATTAAATAAACTGTATTATATGCTTTACATAAACTGATCAACTGTACATTGCCTGTTTGTATAACTTTTGTTTATATTATCTTACTTATTGTAAGCTAATTAAAAATAGTCTGTTGCATTTTCTAGGTGACAAAATATATTTGACATTACTTTGTACTTTTTGCATCTATTTTATAATTCAAATTTTATATAAAAATCACAATCTATTGTACATTATCCACTTTAAGTTACCCCATTTCATTTTACATCTACAATAAACAGTTTTTATTGTATCTTCAATCAGATATATCACAATCTGTTTAAACATTATCAAGTCTATTGTTACCACATTTCATTTTACTTTAATATACAATAAACAATTTTTACTGTATATTAAATTTTAAATCAGACCTATCTTGTCTAATCTCCAGTAACTGACCTGGTCTATCTTAGCCAGGGTGTCTGGGGAGGGAGGGTTTGACTGGGTCCTGAGTCTCCAGTAACTGACCTGGTCTATCTTGTCTTATCTCCAGTAACTGACCTGGTCTATCTTAGCCAGGGTGTCTGGGGAGGGAGGGTTTGACTGGGTCCTGAGTCTCCAGTAACTGACCTGATCTATCTTGTCTTATCTCCAGTAACTGACCTGATCTATCTTGTCTTATCTCCAGTAACTGACCTGATCTATCTTGTCTTATCTCCAGTAACTGACCTGATCTATCTTAGCCAGGGTGTCTGGGGAGGGAGGGTTTGACTGGGTCCTGAGTCTCCAGTAACTGACCTGATCTATCTTGTCTAATCTCCAGTAACTGACCTGGTCTATCTTAGCCAGGGTGTCTGGGGAGGGAGGGTTTGACTGGGTCCTGAGTCTCCAGTAACTGACCTGGTCTATCTTGTCTTATCTCCAGTAACTGACCTGATCTATCTTGTCTTATCTCCAGTAACTGACCTGATCTATCTTGTCTAATCTCCAGTAACTGACCTGATCTATCTTGTCTTATCTCCAGTAACTGACCTGATCTATCTTAGCCAGGGTGTCTGGGGAGGGAGGGTTTGACTGGGTCCTGAGTCTCCAGTAACTGACCTGATCTATCTTGTCTTATCTCCAGTAACTGACCTGATCTATCTTGTCTTATCTCCAGTAACTGACCTGATCTATCTTGTCTAATCTCCAGTAACTGACCTGATCTATCTTGTCTTATCTCCAGTAACTGACCTGATCTATCTTGTCTAATCTCCAGTAACTGACCTGATCTATCTTAGCCAGGGTGTCTGGGGAGGGAGGGTTTGACTGGGTCCTGAGTCTCCAGTAACTGACCTGATCTATCTTGTCTTATCTCCAGTAACTGACCTGATCTATCTTGTCTTATCTCCAGTAACTGACCTGATCTATCTTGTCTTATCTCCAGTAACTGACCTGATCTATCTTAGCCAGGGTGTCTGGGGAGGGAGGGTTTGACTGGGTCCTGAGTCTCCAGTAACTGACCTGATCTATCTTGTCTAATCTCCAGTAACTGACCTGATCTATCTTGTCTTATCTCCAGTAACTGACCTGATCTATCTTAGCCAGGGTGTCTGGGGAGGGAGGGTTTGACTGGGTCCTGAGTCTCCAGTAACTGACCTGATCTATCTTGTCTAATCTCCAGTAACTGACCTGATCTATCTTAGCCAGGGTGTCTGGGGAGGGAGGGTTTGACTGGGTCCTGAGTCTCCAGTAACTGACCTGATCTATCTTGTCTAATCTCCAGTAACTGACCTGATCTATCTTGTCTTATCTCCAGTAACTGACCTGGTCTATCTTGTCTTATCTCCAGTAACTGACCTGATCTATCTTGTCTAATCTCCAGTAACTGACCTGATCTATCTTGTCTAATCTCCAGTAACTGACCTGATCTATCTTGTCTTATCTCCAGTAACTGACCTGATCTATCTTGTCTTATCTCCAGTAACTGACCTGATCTATCTTGTCTTATCTCCAGTAACTGACCTGATCTATCTTGTCTTATCTCCAGTAACTGACCTGATCTATCTTGTCTTATCTCCAGTAACTGACCTGATCTATCTTAGCCAGGGTGTCTGGGGAGGGAGGGTTTGACTGGGTCCTGAGTCTCCAGTAACTGACCTGATCTATCTTGTCTTATCTCCAGTAACTGACCTGATCTATCTTGTCTTATCTCCAGTAACTGACCTGGTCTATCTTGTCTTATCTCCAGTAACTGACCTGGTCTATCTTGTCTTATCTCCAGTAACTGACCTGATCTATCTTGTCTAATCTCCAGTAACTGACCTGATCTATCTTGTCTAATCTCCAGTAACTGACCTGATCTATCTTGTCTTATCTCCAGTAACTGACCTGATCTATCTTGTCTTATCTCCAGTAACTGACCTGATCTATCTTGTCTTATCTCCAGTAACTGACCTGATCTATCTTGTCTTATCTCCAGTAACTGACCTGATCTATCTTGTCTTATCTCCAGTAACTGACCTGATCTATCTTGTCTAATCTCCAGTAACTGACCTGATCTATCTTGTCTAATCTCCAGTAACTGACCTGATCTATCTTGTCTAATCTCCAGTAACTGACCTGATCTATCTTGTCTTATCTCCAGTAACTGACCTGATCTATCTTAGCCAGGGTGTCTGGGGAGGGAGGGTTTGACTGGGTCCTGAGTCTCCAGTAACTGACCTGATCTATCTTGTCTTATCTCCAGTAACTGACCTGATCTATCTTAGCCAGGGTGTCTGGGGAGGGAGGGTTTGACTGGGTCCTGAGTCTCCAGTAACTGACCTGATCTATCTTAGCCAGGGTGTCTGGGGAGGGAGGGTTTGACTGGGTCCTGAGTCTCTGGTACAAGTCCAAGATGTAGGACGAGTGCCTCTTGTGATGGAAACTTTTCTCCGCCTCCTCTGTGTCTCGGCTGTACTCTTTAGCCTTCTCCTTCACCTTGACCACCTCCTCATCATCCGACGTCTCCTCAGAGAACCGACTGAACAGCCTGAAACCATACGGACATTCTTTAGTGGCTGGTCAAACACACAATGCAACATTTTAAATAAGACAAGGAATATGACCTAACAATCTCAAAGAAAACAAAAAAATTTAACCCAACACTTTTACTGACAAAAACAACTTGATCTAACACACTTTTGACTAGACCAAGAACCTAGCCTACCATTTACACTATTAAAACAAAAACAAACTTGTTACTTTTAATGAAATATATAAAAACACTAACGTGTTACTTTTAATGAAATATACAAAAAACTAATGGTTTACTTTTAATGAAATATATAAAAAAACTAACGTATTACTTTTAATGAAATATGCAAAAAACTAATGTGTTACTTTTAATAAAATATACAAAAAACTAACGTGTTACTTTTAATGAAATATACAAAAAACTAACGTGTTACTTTTAATGAAATATACAAAAAACTAACGTGTTACTTTTAATGAAATATACAAAAAACGTATGTGTTACTTTTAATGAAATATACAAAAATCTAGCATATTAATTTTAATGAAATATACAAAAATCTAACATGTTAATTTTAATGAAATATACAACATGACTGAAAAAAAATTCATAAAGACAAGAAACCAGACAAAGCAGTTTAACAAAGAACACTTATCCTACCTGTTTGTGGTAAGCTCAGGTAAAGACTTTGATTTCTCCACGTTCAGCTCATGTGTTTTACCCAGGTTGCGCAGATTTCTGATTTGTTTCCATGTTGTTAGTTTCCCACTTCTCTTAATGAAGGACCCATTAGATTGTTTAGCTGCAGACACAAGGCACAGTTATATTTTCACTTTAACAGGACAATATATTATAATATCAAGAGCTTGCTTAATATTTAAAAAAGGTTGATTTTAAATATTGTTTTATTCTATTAAAAAAATATATATAAAAATATTTCAAAATTATTTTTCAATTATATAATTTTGTATCTCTAAATATGTAACTAGCAGATGGCATGTTTTAAATAAGAACTTTTATAATCTAGGTAAGGTCTGTGATCTCCTACTTACGTGCACAGTGTTTCTCTAGCTCCCCACTGGACAGAAGAGCTGCACACAGGGGAGATAACTTGTGAGAGCCAGCACTTTGACTCAATGATGCTGGTGATCCAGATGACTGGGACAGATACTCCTGGGAACAGAATAGAAGATTGTTAATTTAAAGGGACAAAAATGTAGTCCTTACCTAAATAGTGCCTGAATTTTACAAAAACAAGTTTGTTAAAAATTGTAATTTATGCTTATGTAATCAAAATGTATTGATACTATGACATTCTTCAATTTTAGTCTTCGAGAGATGGGGGTTATAGTTATAGGAAACTTCTGTAAATTTTATTGCTTAAAAAAAATTAAGCTTGGAAATTTAAGGAAAAGTGAGTTACATTTTCATCTCTTTTCAAATCTTCACATCTTGTATTACAAAAGCCTATTAATGAATACTAGCATGTTTTTAACAACTATCATTATTCAAATTATTTCTCATGATAATAGCACTTTTTAAAATATTTGCAAACCAATTACCTGCAGTGCCTCTAGACATATTCTGCCAGGATATCTGCTTCCCTTCATGTTCCAAGTACACAGACGACCTTTGGCCTCCCCGCTGACAGGAACTACAGCACTCCCACCAGAGTTGCCTGCCCCTGCAGAGTTTGATGAAGCTCTTGACTTGAGGTTGGCAAACTGGAAACTGCTGGACTGCTCATCTTCAGCTTCACCTCCAGAGCTCATGGATCTGCTACCTGTTTGAGTGTTGCATTTGGAGACTTAGTTTAATTTACAAGCAGAATTATGAATAAGGAGGAAGAATTTAAACTAAGCTGGAGGTTTATGAAATCAGTGGCGTAGCCAGGATCGTCTCAAGGGGGGGTTCCAATTTTTACCCGGGGACAAACTTTCGATTTGCACCCCCCCCCCAGACTTTTGATTTGCACCCCGCCTCAGACTTTCGATTTGCACCCCCCTCATACTTTATTTATATATATATGTGACGAGCGAACATTTATCCTGCCGACAACGCCAATTGTAACGAGCCAACAGTTACCATGCTCGCAACGCCACATGTAATGAGACCTAATTGCCTGTAGTGCCACGTGTTAACGAGTTTAACCACTCATTCTAGACAACATTGACCACAGTATAGATACTCAAGATGCAGGTTCGCTATTGATCCTTTATTACATGAATCAAGAAATGCTTCATAATAACACAATAAATCAACAGGAATGCTTCTCAATAATAGTCTGAATCAACTGACCCCTAACAGTCCTTCACTAGGCTTTATATAACTGAATCCACATGTCCATAATCCTCCTTAACACAATACGGCTAACCCGTTCTATAACCGACTTGACATAGTCACACAGACTGACTGATCTAAGCGAGCGATGAAGATGGAAGAGAGCTCGCTGAAACGGGAAGAGAGAGAACGAGTCCTGCCGTGCCCTCCTATTTATGCCTTGTATCCGTACTCGTCTGCGTACTTGTATTCCTCCGTAATCGATACTTGTACTCGATCTCCGACCACCAGTTGCGTAGTTCAAACGTACAGACCGTAAAATAACATCTGCGTCCTATCCATCAAAGCCGACAGGCCGTCTGAATACCGTTTCCCAAAATAGCACGCGCCGGCTTTGAGGTTGTTAGCCCGACCCAATAAGCCACCTGTTATCGGTTGCATCAGACCAACACTGTGTCTCGGCTTCTCGTTCGTTATCATTTGTAACTGGTAGTTAGGCCTACCCCAGTTACATCCACCCCTGCTTTTTTTGTGTGTTTTCAACCACAAACAACGCCTGGCAGGTGCACTCCTGCAAAGTCAATCGCACAGTCGTAAAAAAAAAATCTATTGTTCTACTCACTGTCCACGACGTTCCATTCGTATACGATTGACAGTTCTACCTATTTCACATATCAACTGTGTCTACATCATCTTTCTGAGACACAAAACAGTTCTAGAATTCACATCCACCCTTTCCATTTGGTGCCTTCACCAGTTCACTTCTATAGCTCTTTGAACAGTCTGTTTTCATACCAGCGCGACCATGAAAGAATTGATGGTTGCTGACAAAAAATTTCGTATTCCTTCTGTTCCTTAAACTTCTCCGCGGACCACTTATCTGATGGTCTACTGTCTCTCTGCTTCTGGAGGGACCGGGATCCTCATTGTTGCCGGTATCCTCCCCTTGCGTATCGCTGTTGTTCTGTTGATGGTGATATGGTTCCGGAATGGGTATGTGAATTTCCGTTATAACTTCCGGTTCCCTAATTGTCTTGGGTTTCTCTGTGTGTAACTGCTCTTCTTGCCTATTCCAATATTTCTTTAATTGAGCAATATTCGCCCACCGATCCGGTTTGGCGTGATCGATGGGTCTTATCTTAAAGGGGCCACCTGCTACTTTAGGCATCTCCAAGACTTGCCATATCTCCTGTCCCCAGAGGTCGTGGATCTTGTTTCTGCCTAACGGGTGGCTACGCAGTAATACCCTGTCATTCAGTTTGAGTGGCGGGTCCTTCGTCTGTATCGGCGGTTCCCTTCGCCGAGATTCATGTTCTAGTCTTTCCTGTACTACCCTGTACATTTCTCTAATTCTTCTCATATGTTCATTCACATATTCCAGTGCGGTGTATGAGCCAGTCATACTCTCCCTTTTTCCTAGGAACAAATCAAGAGGGAGTCGAGCCTCTCGTCCGAACAGCAACATGTATGGCGAAAAGCCGGTTGTGGCATGTGGTGTGCAGTTGTATAGATATACCAACTCTGGGAGAAAATCAGGCCAACGTTTTTTCTGTTCAGGTTCTAGCGTACGCAGCAAATCATGCATGCTGCGGTTGAACCGTTCACACTGTCCGTTTCCTTTCGGATTAAATGTGGTTGTTCTAGATTTGTTGATCCCGTAGTGGTTGCACAGTTGGTTAATTACTTCTGACTCAAAGGCCCTTCCTTGGTCAGAGTGTAATTGTCTTGGTATGCCATATTTGATGAACCAATGTTCTAATAATACCTTTGCCACTGTTTTGGCAGTCTGATCTCGTGTGGGCACCGCCACCGTCCATTTGGTGAATACATCAGTCATTACCAACACATGTTCCGTCCCATCCGATGATTGCTCCAACGACGTAAAGTCCATAGCCACAATCTCTAGTGGTTTTGTCGCTAGTAGGTGTCCTGATGTCTGTCTCATTTTGACAACTGGCATTTTCGCATGCTGACACCTCACACAAGCCTCACAATGGCGTTTGACCTCCATTTCCATATTGGGCCAGTAACACCTCCGTCGTAATATTTTGTGGGTTCTGTCCTGACCCTGGTGTCCTGCCCTGTCATGTGCCAACCTTAGCACTTCTCCTCGTAATTGTCCCGGCACCACCACCTGGTGTATTGTGCCATCAATTTGGTCATGAATTCTCCGCATGAGAACACCATCCTTTATACTGAGACGGTTCCACTGACTCAGTATTTTCTTTGTTTCTCGACCAAATTGTTCTCTTTCCCTTCTTCCTGGGAATTTTTGTTCCTGGACGTGTTTCAATAGCGGTTGTAAGCCACTATCCGTTCTCTGGGCATCTCTTATCTTTTGGTGATTAAGGCAATTAAAATCACTACTGTCCATATGTTCGGGTTCCGTGGATATGTGCTCCACCCCGGTCTGCCCGTTTTGCATCACTTGTACCCCATGAGGGATATCTGTTGACGCTCTGACCTCACATATTCCTGTCAGTGTTTCTTCCTCATCACCCGGTCTCTCGTAAGGATTCCTTGATAAGGCGTCCGCATTGCCATTGGACCGCCCCGGGCGATACTTTATCTCTAGGTCAAAGAGTGCCAATTCTGCTGCCCATCGCTGTTCGATGGATCCTAGCTTTGCTGTCTTTAGGTGACTCAAGGGGTTATTGTCAGTGTATACCACACATTTAGCACCTAAGAGATAGTCCCTGAATTTCTCAGTCACAGCCCATTTTAATGTCAAAAGTTCTAGTTTCATGGCGCTGTAATTTGTCATGTTTCTCTCTGATCCCTTCAGAGCTCGACTGGCATACGCAATAACCCTGAAACCTTGCTTTTGTTGTTGTGATAGCACAGCTCCCAGGCCTTTAGAGCTGGCGTCAATTTCTAACCGAAATGGTTTGTCAAAGTCCGCGTATCCCAATATCGGTGCCTCTGTCAAAGCCTTTTTCAAGAGCTTAAACGAGTTCAGGCATTCATCAGTCCATAATTCACCTATCAGTTGTGTTTTACCTTTCTTTTTCTCCTTACTGTGTTTCTTTGTCATTTTGTTTACCAAGTCATGCAATGGTGCGGCAATTTTTGCAAAACCCGGCACAAATTTTCTATAATATGAAGCAAAGCCCAAGAATGACCTGACCTCTACCGTAGTTGTTGGTTGTTTCCATTCTTTAACAGCTGCAATTTTATCTGGGTCAGTGGCGATGCCATCCGACGAAATCACGTAACCCAAAAAATGTACCGATTTCAAACCAAAGCAGCATTTGTCTGGGTTCAGCTTTACTCCTATCTCCCTAAGACGGAGAAACACTTGTTCTAATCTTTTTAGATGGTCCTCCCAAGTTTTTGAGTAAACTAGAATATCATCCAAATACACCAACATTATTTGAAATAGAAAGTCACTCATAGCACTCTGCATTACTCGCTGGAATGTAGCAGGTGCATTAGTTAGACCAAACGGCATACGGGTCCACTCGTACAGTCCCAGTGGAGAAATAAATGCAGTTTTATGTTGATCGTTGGGGTGCATGGCCACTTGGTGGTAGCCACTGGCCAAATCCAAGGTAGAAAAAAATCTTGCTCCCCCCAACGCATCAAGACATTCATCAATACGAGGCAAGGGGAATGCATCCCTTCTTGTGATATTGTTCAATTTCCGGTAATCACAACACAGTCTTATCTCCCCTGACTTCTTTTTTACCACTACTATCGGTGCCGCATACGGGCTCGTGCTGGTTGTAATAATTCCCTTTTTTAGTAGATCGTTCAGGTGTGCTTTCACCGCAGAGTAGTGACTTGGTGGCAATCTTCGATAAGGTTGCGCCACCGGCTTGTCTTGTAGTAAGGGTATCTGGTGTTTTATTACTTCCGTGTACCCCAAATCACCCTCATACGAGGCAAATATATCACTGTATTTATTCAGCAATTCATTTAGTTTTGGGTCCTCAGTTTCCGGGAATGTATATGATCGGCCATCTTCTTTCTTCACCTCGGCCGTCACATTGACCGACCTAATTGTTACTTCATTACTACTGGTATTGATCAGTTCGATGCACTGTGCCGACCTTTGTACCTCGACGTTCTGTGGTACTCCTACCAGAGTGTTAGGCGGTATAAAAATTTCTTCATCCAAAACATTTGCTACCAACCCTTGAACTAGTCCGTTTTCCGCTGATGTGTATGTCCGCAGTAACACGACGCCTGCCCTCAGTGCGGCGCCACATGGTTCTATCATCACATCACCATTCACGCTTCTATCACCAATTTGTAATGTGATTGCCTTGACCGTGTTTGCCGGGACTGCTGTCCTTCCTCTGGTCTTGGCAAACCTGGCCAACTTGGATCCCCGACCTGGTGTGGTCGATCCGACAATATTTGTAAGAAATTCTGGCAACTGGCCAAGAATATTCATGCCCAACAGGCAAGGTATATTTGACACATTTGTCTCTAGGTTGTGTTTCGTAACGAACACCCCAACCTGCTTCAACCTATGTCCTGCCACCACGACATCCGCCAGAAAATAACCACAGTATGGAATGGTTAGTCCATTAGCTGCCGTCAGGCGCATGCCTGTGTCAGACCTCAACCTATGGTCTTTTCCTTTCATCCATTTGGTGTAAAAATTTTCCGTGATTGTCGTCACCTGGGAGCCTGTATCCACAATTGCCTTCACCGCGATGTCCCCAATCGTAATCACCATTTCGGGACAGACTCCCATCATTTTGTTTCTTGGGCCATAACCTCGCCCCTCTGTAGCCTGGCCCTGCCTTACAGAGGACGACCGTTTCCCTGGCAGTACCGTGCCATATGTCCGGGTTGTGAACAAGACAAACAAATTGGTCGACCGTCTGCCGTCCATTGGAGTGATGGCTTGGCAGGACGCGGCCGTCCAACCCGTCCCTGTTTTGTACCGTTCTTTTCCTGATTCTCAGCTGTTGACCTGCTTTCCAACCACTTCAAGCGTTGGTCAACCTTCTCTAGGTGGGCCAACAGTTGAGCCATCATGGTCTCCATCGTGTCGGCCCCTGTGGGTGGGGATTGTCTCTGTTCAGGCACAGAGACTTTGTCCACCGAACAGTTCGATTGGTCCTCATCCTCGGACCTGCGGATCGCTGAGTTCCTGACCTGAAAGAAGGTCAACTGCTGGTCTCTGTGGACCTCCTCTTTCAACTCTCTCCTTAAGATCGGGGTTGCTAGCCCCTCGATGAACTGGTCCCTCAGTAGGCGTACATCAATGTCCGGTATTTTGCACTTTACCGAATCAAAGGCCCTGTTCATCCGATGTGAGTACTCCATCACACTCTCCGCCATTCTCTGCCTTATACCTACAAACACCGATAGCAGTTGCGATCCCGACCGTCTCTCCCCAAAGGTCTCCATAATCAGATCCAGCACCTTATCTGGATCTGATTGGACGGTTTTATCGTGGCATTTTACCTCTGCCCTGACCGTCTCTCCTATACTTCCCATCAGCAGTCTTAATCTTTCCTCTGGTGACATGTTTCTCGCGGCCCAGGCCGCTTTGACCTCTTCACTGAACCTGTTGGTTAAAGTGGGATCACCGTCCCCGTAAAATTTGTTAATGTGGGACTCTCTGGGTAGGACCACTATATGGGTCTGCTTCTCGTCCAGAGTAGACATTTTATTCCGTAAGTAAAACAAAAGAGTTCTTTCTTACCGTGTGTATATGAAAAATTTTTCCTCGATTTTCACAGTTCCTGAATGTCCGAATTCACATACACACAAAACACAGTTATGCACAAGGTTGACTATGGGTGCCTTAAACGGCAAGTCTAGTTGAATTCATCCTGATCGCAGCGCCAATTGTGACGAGCGAACATTTATCCTGCCGACAACGCCAATTGTAACGAGCCAACAGTTACCATGCTCGCAACGCCACATGTAATGAGACCTAATTGCCTGTAGTGCCACGTGTTAACGAGTTTAACCACTCATTCTAGACAACATTGACCACAGTATAGATACTCAAGATGCAGGTTCGCTATTGATCCTTTATTACATGAATCAAGAAATGCTTCATAATAACACAATAAATCAACAGGAATGCTTCTCAATAATAGTCTGAATCAACTGACCCCTAACAGTCCTTCACTAGGCTTTATATAACTGAATCCACATGTCCATAATCCTCCTTAACACAATACGGCTAACCCGTTCTATAACCGACTTGACATAGTCACACAGACTGACTGATCTAAGCGAGCGATGAAGATGGAAGAGAGCTCGCTGAAACGGGAAGAGAGAGAACGAGTCCTGCCGTGCCCTCCTATTTATGCCTTGTATCCGTACTCGTCTGCGTACTTGTATTCCTCCGTAATCGATACTTGTACTCGATCTCCGACCACCAGTTGCGTAGTTCAAACGTACAGACCGTAAAATAACATCTGCGTCCTATCCATCAAAGCCGACAGGCCGTCTGAATACCGTTTCCCAAAATAGCACGCGCCGGCTTTGAGGTTGTTATCAGCCCGACCCAATAAGCCACCTGTTATCGGTTGCATCAGACCAACACTGTGTCTCGGCTTCTCGTTCGTTATCATTTGTAACTGGTAGTTAGGCCTACCCCAGTTACATATATATATATATATATATATATATATGTGACCTAGGCTAGTTGCATCTTTCCTGTTCGCAACGCCAAATGTGACCTTCCCCGAGTCTATCATGCCCGACAACGCCAATTGTAACGAGTTGAACCACTCATGCTACACAACATCGACTACAGTAGAAAGACTCGAAGATGCAGGTTCGCTATTGATCCTTTTATTACATGAATCAAGAAATGCTTCAATATAACACAATGAATCAACAGAAATGTTTCACAATAATAGTCTGAATCAACTGACCCCCTAACAGTCCTCACTAGGCTTCATATAACTGAATCCACATGTCTAGTGTCCTTCTTAACACAATATAACCAACTTGAGTATGTCACACAGACTGACTGATCTAAAGCGAGCGATGAAGATGGAAGAGAGCTCGCAAACGGGAAGAGAAGAGCGAGAGTTCTGCCGTCCCCTCCTATTTATGCCTTGTATCCGTACTCGTCTCCGTACTTGTATTTCTCCGTAATCGATACTTGTACTCGATCTCCGACCACCAGTTGCGTAGTTCAAACGTACAGACCGTAAAATAACATCTGCGTCCTATCATCAAAGTTGACAGGCCGTCTGAATACCGTTTCCCAAAATAGCACGCGTAGCTTTGAGGTTGTTATCAGCCCGACCCAATAAGCCACCTGTTATCGGTTGCATCAGACCAACACCGCGTCTCGGCCTCTCGTTCGTTATCATTTGTAACTGGTAGTTAGGCCTACCCCAGTTACATCCACCCCTGCTTTTTTTGTGTGTTTTCAACCACAAACAACGCCTGGCAGGTGCACTCCTCCAAAGTCAATCGCACAGTCGTAAAAAAAAAAATCTATTGTTCTACTCACTGTCCCCGACGTTCCATTCGTATACGATTGACAGTTCTACCTATTTCACATATCAACTGTGTCTACATCATCTTCCTGAGACACAAAACAGTTCTAGAATTCACATCCACCCTTTCCATTTGGTGCCTTCACCAGTTCACTTCTATAGCTCTTTGAACAGTCTGTTTTCATACCAGCGCGACCATGAAAGAATTGATGGTTGCTGACAAAAAATTTCGTATTCCTTCTGTTCCTTAAACTTCTCCGCGGACCACTTATCTGATGGTCTACTGTCTCTCTGCTTCTGGAGGGACCGGGATCCTCATTGTTGCCGGTATCCTCCCCTTGCGTATCGCTGTTGTTCTGTTGATGGTGATATGGTTCCGGAATGGGTATGTGAATTTCCGTTATAACTTCCGGTTCCCTAATTGTCTTGGGTTTCTCTGTGTGTAACTGCTCTTCTTGCCTATTCCAATATTTCTTTAATTGAGCAATATTCGCCCACCGATCCGGTTTGGCGTGATCGATGGGTCTTATCTTAAAGGGGCCACCTGCTGCTTTAGGCATCTCCACGACTTGCCATATCTCCTGTCCCCAGAGATCGTGGATTTTGTTTCTGCCTAACGGGTGGCTACGCAGTAATACCCTGTCATTCAGTTTGAGTGGCGGATCCTTCGTCTGTATCGGCGGTTCCCTTCGCCGAGATTCATGTTCTAGTCTTTCCTGTACTACCCTGTACATTTCTCTAATTCTTCTCATATGTTCATTCACATATTCCAGTGCGGTGTATGAGCCAGTCATACTCTCCCTTTTTCCTAGGAACAAATCAAGAGGGAGTCGAGCCTCCCGTCCGAACAGCAACATGTATGGCGTATAGCCGGTTGTGGCATGGGGTGTGCAGTTGTATAGATATACCAACTCTGGGAGAAAATCAGGCCAACGTTTTTTCTGTTCAGGTTCTAGCGTACGCAGCAAATCATGCATGCTGCGGTTGAACCGTTCACACTGTCCGTTTCCTTTCGGATTAAATGTGGTTGTTCTAGATTTGTTGATCCCGTAGTGGCTGCACAGTTGGTTAATTACTTCTGACTCGAAAGCCCTTCCTTGGTCAGAGTGTAATTGTCTTGGTATGCCATATCTGATGAACCAATGTTCTATTAAGACATTTGCCACTGTTTTGGCAGTCTGATCTCGCGTGGGCACCGCCACCGTCCATTTGGTGAATACATCAGTCATTACCAACACATGTTCCGTCCCATCCGATGATTGCTCCAACGACGTAAAGTCCATAGCCACAATCTCTAGTGGTTTTGTCGCTAGTAGGTGTCCTGATGGCTGTCTCATTTTGACAACTGGCATTTTCGCATGCTGACACCTCACACAAGCCTCACAATGGCGTTTGACCTCCATTTCCATATTGGGCCAGTAACACCTCCGTCGTAATATTTTGTGCGTCCTGTCCTGACCCTGGTGTCCTGCCCTGTCATGTGCCAACCTTAGCACTTCTCCTCGTAACTGTCCAGGCACCACCACCTGGTGTATTGTCCCATCAATTTGGTCATGAATTCTCCGCATGAGAACACCATCCTCTATACTGAGACGGTCCCACTGACTCAGTATTTTCTTTGTTTCTCGACCAAATTGTTCTCTTTCCCTTCTTCCTGGGAATTTTTGTTCCTGGACGTATTTCAATAGCGGTTGTAAGCCACTATCCGTTCTCTGGGCATCTCTTATCTTTTTGTGATTAAGGCAATTAAAATCACTACTGTCCATATGTTCGGGTTCCGTGGATATGTGCTCCACCCCGGTCTGCCCGTTCTGCATCACTTGTACCCCATGAGGGATATCTGTTGACGCTCTGACCTCACATATTCCTGTCAGCGTTTCTTCCTCATCGCCCGGTCTCTCGTAAGGATTCCTTGATAAGGCGTCCGCATTGCCATTGGACCGCCCCGGGCGATGTTTTCTCTCTAGGTCAACGAGTGCCAATTCTGCTGCCCATCGCTGTTCGATGGATCCCAGCCTTGCTGTAATTTGAAGTTCTTTTTCAATATCGGATAATTTCTCTTCAAGTCTTGTTTGAGACTCTTTCATTCCTTCTAGTTTGCCAACCCTGTTCTGTTGTCTAATATTTTTATTTACTTCTTCCGATAACAGACACTTTAAAGATGAACATTTCTCCTGTGCTTTTGATTTGCATGAACTTTTCCTATCCAGTTTCCTGGTTAACATTGAGATCTCATTCTTAAGTCTACCAATTCCCTTCTTATCATCATTTTTCTCTACCAACAAATTGTTCACTTGAAACTTTTCGACATCCCAGTTCATTTCACAGTTCATTTTTTTCATTAGTTGTGTTTTACCTTTCTTTTTCTCCTTACTGTGTTTCTGTGTCATTTTGTTTACTAAGTCATTACCTCGCCGCTCTGTAGCCTTGACCTGCCTTACAGAGGGCGATCGTTTCACCGGACAGTGTTGTGCCATATGTCCGGGTTGTGAGCGGGACAGGCAAATTGGTCGACCATCGGCCGTCCATTGGAGTGATGGAGCGGCAGGTCGCGGCTGTCCAACCTGTCTCTGTTTTGTCCCGTTTTTGCCCTGATTCTCAGCTGTTGACCTGCTTTCTAACCTCTCCAATCGTTGGTCAACCTTGACTAGGTGGGCCAACAGTTGAGCCATCATGGTCTCCATCGTGTCGGCCCCTGTGGGTGGGGATTGTCTCTGTTCAGGCACAGAGACTTTGTCCACCGAACGGTTCGATTGGTCCTCATCCTCGGACCTGCGGATCGCTGAGTTCCTGACCTGAAGGAAGGTCAACTGCGGGTCTTTGTGGACCTCCTCTTTCAACTCTCTTCTTAGGATCGGGGTTGCTAGCCCCTCGATGAACTGGTCCCTCAGTAGGCGTACATCAATGTCCGGTATTTTGCCCTTTACCGAATCAAAGGCCCTGTTCATCCGATGTGAGTACTCCATCACACTCTCCGCCATTCTCTGCCTTAAGCCTACGAACCCTGATAGCAGTTGCGATCCCGACCGTCTCTCCCCAAAGGTCTCCATAATCAGATCCAGCACCTTATCTGGATCTGATTGGACGGTCCTATCGTGGCACTTAACCTCTGCCCTAACCGTTTCACCTATACTACCCATCAGCAGTCTTAATCTTTCCTCTGGTGACATGCCTCTCGAGGCCCAGGCCGCTTTGACCTCTTCGCTGAACCTGTTGGTTAAAGTGGGATCTCCGTCCCCGTAAAATTTGTTAATATGGGACTCTCTGGGTAGGACCACTATATGGGTCTGCTTCTCGTCCAGAGTAGACATTTTCTTCCTTAAGTACTAAAAAAAAGAGTTCTTTCTTACCGTGTGTGTATGAAAAAATTTTTCCTCGATTTTCACAGTTCCTGAATGTCCGAATTCACATACACACAAAACACAGTTATGCACAAGGTTGACTATGGGTGCCTTAAACGGCAAGTCTAGTTGAATTCATCCTGCTCGACGACGCCAAATGTGACCTAGGCTAGTTGCATCTTTCCTGTTCGCAACGCCAAATGTGACCTTCCCCGAGTCTATCATGCCCGACAACGCCAATTGTAACGAGTTGAACCACTCATGCTACACAACATCGACTACAGTAGAAAGACTCGAAGATGCAGGTTCGCTATTGATCCTTTTATTACATGAATCAAGAAATGCTTCAATATAACACAATGAATCAACAGAAATGTTTCACAATAATAGTCTGAATCAACTGACCCCCTAACAGTCCTCACTAGGCTTCATATAACTGAATCCACATGTCTAGTGTCCTTCTTAACACAATATAACCAACTTGAGTATGTCACACAGACTGACTGATCTAAAGCGAGCGATGAAGATGGAAGAGAGCTCGCAAACGGGAAGAGAAGAGCGAGAGTTCTGCCGTCCCCTCCTATTTATGCCTTGTATCCGTACTCGTCTCCGTACTTGTATTTCTCCGTAATCGATACTTGTACTCGATCTCCGACCACCAGTTGCGTAGTTCAAACGTACAGACCGTAAAATAACATCTGCGTCCTATCCATCAAAGTTGACAGGCCGTCTGAATACCGTTTCCCAAAATAGCACGCGTAGCTTTGAGGTTGTTATCAGCCCGACCCAATAAGCCACCTGTTATCGGTTGCATCAGACCAACACCGCGTCTCGGCCTCTCGTTCGTTATCATTTGTAACTGGTAGTGAGGCCTACCCCAGTTACATATATATATATATATATATATATATATATATATATATATATATATATATATATATACCGAGGGGTCTATGGGGGGGTTATGACCCCCCTAACCCCCCCTGCCTACGCCACTGTATGAAATATACGGGGACAATAATGGCAGAAATTAAGAAAAGGAAGACAGCCATGGTTAGGTGAGTAGTGTCACAGAGGGGTACAAAAGGGTTAAAGTGGTGTTTAGCCAAAACCATATAAGAAAAAGGAAAATGAGGATGGATTGGACACACCCTGTGTAAACCAACTAGCAACATCACAAGGCAGTCTCTGGATTGGAATCACCAAGGAAAGAAGAAAGTAGGTAGGCCAAAAACAAACTTGGAACAAGTCAGCTGTCAGTGAAGCAGAAACGGTCAGAATGTTATGGACCCAGCTTAGAGGAATCACCAAGAACAAAGTATGACAGAGAGGTGTGGTTGCATCCCTATGCTCCACAAAGGGTCCACAGGAATGATGCTGGTCAAAATCACAAAAGAAAAGCTAGATGATAGAGGGAAAGACATAGGGCAACTAGGAGTCCAGATATGGACAAAAAAAACTGCAGACGACTGAGTAGAAGGTCGGGGAGCAGGCTAAAGCCCTCCATGGGCAGTAAAATCAAAGGGATGGATGAATACATTAAGAATATTAATTACTGTATTTGCTGTTCAAAATACTCAACAACTTATAAAATTACTATTTTCAACCTCAGAATTAGTAAATGTCATTTGGAAGACTATTTCATAATGTGTTATGTGATTTCATGACCCTTAGGAGAACTAACAATAGGACCAAAAGTTATAGACAGAAGGGGTAATTTTAACTCAACTAAAACAAGAAGTAAACTATGCTATGCAAGAAATAACAGCTAGTCATCTTACCTAGTTTATCATCCTGGGAAGAGGTTTGTGAAACATAAGAAGACTCACTTTCAGTGGAAAATTTACCTACAAGGAAACATTCAAAACATTACCAGAGCTGTAATATATTTCAAGGCTACAATGAATTAAATAGCTGTTTTTATTTAAATTCATTTTATTATTAATCTGCTAAAAATCAATTCTTATGATGTCTGATCAAACAACTTTGTAATTCAATATGAATGAAACTAAAAACTGATGAACTAATATTGGTTTTATAAGCTGTATATAATGAGTAGATGACTACATTATAGACAGTAGAAAAAATAATATAGTACAATAAAAAAAATTATTAGAATAAAGTTTTAATTAATCATTAAATTGATGATTGTAATAAAGCTATGATTATAATACTTGATCAGACAAAATATAAAGATTAGAATGAAAATAATAAAAATGATAATAGGATGATGATTAAGCAATTATTTGAGAGAGAAAATTTTTTATTAGAATAGAGCTTAGGATTAAGTTATAATATAATTATAAGATTAGAAAAATGTTGAGAAAAAAGTAATGAGAAAAAAGTAATGATGAGAACAAAGTAATGAGAATAAAGTAATAAAAAATGTATGCCAACCTTGTGAGCCCCCATCAAAGGAGAGGAAATAAGCATCCTTGTGAGGCCCACATTTGACCGTAATGTCAGCAGTGGTTGATGAGGACCTACTGCCACTCAGGCTGGTTGTGGCGGTCACCTCAGCATCTCCGCACTCAAGGTGTCGGGACAAGCTGTCAGTGGATAAGTTCTGTTCCTGCTGGATGAGGTCAAAGGTTAAAAAATGTAATAAAATTGTATAAGATTGTCTAAATTACATTTAGAAGTCAATTTTTGTTTTAAAATTGAAAATGAGTTCTGGAACTGTAAAGAAGTTGGTGGAGAAAGACATAGCAAATCCTCATTAATTGAAATTTGTACTTAAAAAAACATTCTTTATTAAATCTACTTTATCTGATATCTGGTTCACTATTTTTTTAATTAATTAATTTAAAAGTAAAAGTAAGAACACCAGAGAAGGGTAACTCACACAAAAAAACATTAAAAGAAATATTGCACAAACCTCTGCTTTATATAAACAATAAAAAAATGAAAGCATATACATCACATTTTTATTGGAGTGCTATAAATAAAACCCTACCTGTGAATTAGTGACACAAGGTGGTGTAAACAATGGCTCGTTGCCAGGAAAATCTAGCATGTCACTAGAGCACATCATCTCCCTTTCTGATGAGGAGACGTCCATGGAGGTACGGCTTCCTGTTCCGGAAACTTCTGATTCACAGGGTCCAGAGTACAGGTCTTCATTCTATGACATCAAATTTTAATTAACAACTAAGTCACACAAGAATTTCAGTTCAGTAAAATATTTGTTTATATTACTGAATATTAGTTCTTTAAAATAAACTAGCAGGGCGATAGAGAAACACAGTGTTGCATAAATGATTCTCTCTTTTGATTTCGCAGTTGGGTCAGGGTAAAATAGCTTTAATTTGCCCTGCCTGAATTCTAAAAATGGTTATATTAAATAAGGAATTTAAAATCAATCTGTAGATTGAATGTGGTGTTGGCACTGAAGTCCGAACTTATAAATTACATTGTATGATAGAAATTATACATAACCCTATGAGGGATTAGCCTATTTTAAAGCACCCATTGAGGCATTAGCTCACTTATAAGCACTCTTAAAGGGATCAGCCTACAGCACTAATTGAGGCAATAGCTTACTTTTAGGACCCGTAGAGAGAGAGGGCTACTTTAAAGTAAACAAATAAATTGTAAAAACACCCAAACTTTTCTACCAATTAAACCTGTGTCTGTACAGAAGAATGAATGTACCTGTAAAAATGAGTCTCTCAGAGCCCCAAAGGCTGTGTAGCTTCCATTGAAGGAATGTGGTAACAGAACCTGTTGTCCTGGAGGTTGGGTGTTATGTGGACCTGGGAAACCTGGTGGAAACGCAAACAATTTCTTTAAAAATATGAATTTTTTTTATGGTACAAAATAAATGTCAGCTGAAATAATGTATGAACAATCATGATTGATAACACACATGGGGGAGAGTGAAGGCTGGCAGTTACTATGGTGATTTACTTCTATCTAATTCTTCATCTGCATTCTTAATTTTAGTGTCAAGTTGTTATGCGCCATATAGGCAGTCGACTTGATTTCAGTCTGCTTCAAACTCGAGACTTTTTGGTTTCACAACCATGAGCTTTACCGACTAGACCATGCCTTCTATCTTTGAACAAAAGAAATTTTCTTTATCAGGAATAGCCTGGCATTTCTACATTGTCAACTTTAAGCTCAAGACTTGTTTTTTTAAATTACTATGGCTTCCAAATAGTTTGGCAGCCTTCATTAAAGTAGTTTGTGATGCAATGAGTAATTATCATTGCTCAGACAAGTTGCACAGGAAATGCAAGCAAAATATGTGATGAACCTTATTTAAATATGTCACTCAATAAAAAAGTTTATTGAATAAACAACTGCTTCCTTGTAGTTTGTTCTTGGATAAACAAAGGTTATAAAAGCAAATCCAAAAAGAAATGAGGCTGAAATGGCCTGTATGGCACATAAAAAGTTGACATGTAATACTTGATTGTGTTGGAGGAAATCCCTTCTGATATTACAATTTAGAATGAAGGAGATGATTTTTCTTGGATGCTATGGTTACTATGAAGAATTGTCCATGTTCAAAATTATAGCTAAATTTAGCTGATCAAATCTAATTTAAAAAGTAGCAATAAAAAGAAAATAATTTATTAAGACATTATTTTGACTGCATGTATAATTGTATAATGTATATGAAGTATTCTATGCAAAAGGGTGAATTTAATGAATACAAGAAAAGAAATATAAAAATATATAATAATAAGCTTTTAAATGCACAAAAAAAAATTAAAACTTGTTTTCTTTAATTAAGGTATTGGTAGCAAACCAATGATTAGATGTCTAATTAGGTTAAATATGTAATATCTTGTGCTGTGAATGGAAACTGAATGAAATAGTTGCATTAATACAAGTAGGTTAAAAGTGAGTTACAAGATTAACCACAAACCCATAATGGACAATGTAAACAAAATAAAAGTTTATAAAAACAATTGAATCACTGGTGAAAAAATATTTGCATGTTAATACTAAAACCAAATAAAGTTATAAAATCTAAAAAGTAAAAAAGGAATTATCAAATAAAAGATAATTTGGTTTTGGTTTGATGAATGAAGTGGCTTCAAGAAATAACTTCATATTTTAAAATGGTACAAAGGAATTTTAACAGTCTGAATATGAGGAAAAATCTTTTTAAAATTATATGAACTGCAATTATCTTCATTATACAAGTAAGTATGACTTAAATGTCCAACCAGTTTAGGGGTGGAAGTGGAAGGATGCCGAAAGTTAACCTTATTAACTGACATCTGGCATTAGCCCAAGTAGGCAGAGAGAGGCTGGACAATGCGCTGGACATGTGTATTCATCAAATTTACATGCCATAGTCAATCATTGCTAGGAGAGTTAGGACTGACTGGATGTTGTGTTGGATAAACCAAAAATAAATGCAATGTCCACAGTTATCAGCTATACTTCATCTACTTCAGTGACCTCTCTAAAATTATTTATCTAGCAAAAATAACTATTAGTGGACCATTCCTTGCACATTAAACGTGCATACATACAGTTTGATGTGCATACAAATTAAGGACTATAAACATTAGTGTAATATATGCCTTTGTAACACTAAATGTTTATGACATAAATGTTTCACAAAAAATTAATGTTAATATATCCCTTGCTGCCCTTCATACAAAACATGAACACATTACTAGAATTAACTGCTAGGCTTTTATCAGTGAAACAAAAAGTTCATGTGTAATAAATATAACAAAGAGATTATGTTTACATAACAAAGTGATTGTGTGTTTAATTCATATTTAAACTGTAAATTAAAAATGTAAGAAAACAAACAGTTAAAAAGTGAGACTTACCAGGCGCTAATGAATCTGCTAGACTGAAAGCACAAGATCCTTGTAGGATGACCCCCACAGAACTCTGCAGGTTGCCATCAAACTGCACAATAAAATCCTCATCAAAGAAATAGTCATTGAAGGAGCTGTCGTCCTGGGAACCCCTTTGGTCCTGGCTGCGGTCAAAGCTGTCGCTGTTATCCATACTGGTCACAGAATTTAAGTCCTTGCGCACAAATTTGTTGTCCGAATAGCCGTTGTAAGCCCCAGCGTCTCTGGCTGGTGCTGGGGCTCTCCAGTGCCGTGGTGATGATGTTGAAGATTCAGACTCCTCCATCCGTACTGCGGAGCTGGGTTTGGATGGGTAACGAGGTTCATCCGCGGCATTGTGGATATCATCAGTGTTTTGTTCAGTTGGGAAATTGTTGGAAGATTTAGGAAAATCGTTGGAGTATTCAGCTTGATTGTGTGAATTGTCATCCCTAACATTGTCTGTAGGTACATTGTCTTGGTCAGTAGGTTGTGTATTGTCTGTTGTCTCCGGTAATTTGTTTTGCGTGATCTCTTTTGAATTTTTGTCAGAATCGTTTTGATTGGTTGTTTTGGCCTTGGGCCTATGTTTTATGGTCCCGACGTGGTCGCTCTCTGAAGACAGCGACCCATCCATCCCTTCCCTAGATTCACTATGAACCTCATTAGAAAAATATCCACTTTCGGGTCTAGACCGTTTATCATTGTACAGGGCAGTTGCACCTTCAATTTTTGACTCTGTTGGTGAAATGTCTTTCCACGTTGTGAGTCGACCTTGGGATTTCACATTATTATGGCTTTTATCCAATTTGGAATTCAAAGCTTCCATTATCACTGTACCCTTTGATAAATCTGTGATCTCACTAATTTTATATTTGTCTGCTAGCTTTAGCTTATCCAACTGCCCTGTATCTAAGTCTGAATTGTGATGGAGTTTGCCTTTCCCTGCTTTCCCACGTTTCGGGCTGATTGCTTCAAAGGATGACGATGAGGATGAAGTGGTGGATGATTTTTTCGGGCTGGTGGAAAGGTTGCAATTTTTTGCTCCAGAGGCTAATTTTCTAGTTGGTCGCGGGCTTTTTGATATAGAGTTTTGCTTCTTGGGGCCAGTTTTTGCCACGTTGACGTTGCGGGTTCCCAGTTCGTGGAACCCTTCACTGTTGAGCTTGACTGGGCTCCTGCTGTTCCCTTTACCTCTGCCGTCTGTCATGTTGTTGGTTCCCAGTTTCCCCACGGTTCCCACATCTTTTGATGGCGACGAGGGGGGAGAAGAACTTTCTGACTTGGGAGAGACATCTTTCCAGCCATTCGCTTCACCTGAAAGATACAAAAGCATTGAGAATTGTGTTATTCTTTATAATGGTGATGCTTTAAAATGTTTTTTTAATTGATCACTAATGCATTTACTCTGTATTGTATTATAATCAACACCAATGTTACATTTAAGTGGAACCTTTTTATCTAAATCATCACTATAGTAATGTATAACAACCCAGCATTACACCTAGGCCAACCTTTTGTATCCTGTGATGTAGCATTGACTACCCTACAGTATACCTAACCAACCTTGTGTTCCCTATTTTATATGTCTAAATCTATGACAACCCTATTGTGTCTAAATCTATGACAACCCTATGGTGTCTAAATCTATGACAACCCTATAGTATGTCTAAATCTTTGACAACCCTATGGTATGTCTAAATCTTTGACAACCCTATGGTATGTCTAAATCTGTGACAACCCTATGGTATGTCTAAATCTATGACAATCATATGGTATGTCTAAATCTATGCTAACCCTATGGTATGTCTAAACCTATGACAACCATATGGTAAGTCTAAGCTGACTAACTAATCTTGCATAAAAAAAGCCCTGATGTATGTAAACCAGAGAGACTAAATAGAACAAAACAAAACAGCTGAATGTAAACCATGACCCACCTCTATGTACAGTTCCCTTAAATAGAACAAAACAAAACAGCTGAATGTAAAACCATGACCCACCTCTATGTACAGTTCCCTTAAATAGAACAAAACAAAACAGCTGAATGTAAACATGACCCACCTCTATGAACAGTTCCCTTCCTCTGACCCAGCGCCCCTGTCCCCATCTTGATGACGGGTCCAGGCTCCATGACCAGCGTGCTGGGGTGGGTCAGCGTGGGCTTGGGGTTGTTGTCCACACTGCTGTCAGTCTCGGAGATCACAGAGTCCCCGGTGCTAGTCTGGTCATTGTCCAGGCTGTATGGTTTAGTTCTTACAGGAATGGTTGAGGTGCCTTGCCAAGTCTGGGAGGGAATCATTTGTGGATCATTCAAAGTAATTATTTATAGCTGGTTAAGTGGGTTTAGAAATCATTCAAGGTAATCATTTGTGGATCATTAGTGTGTTTAGAAATCATTCAAGGTAATCATTTGTGGTTGGTTACTTATTTTTACAAATCATTCAAGGTAATCATTGGTGGCTGGTTACTTGGATTTACAAATTATTCAAGGTAATCATTTATAGCCTGTTAATAGGGCTGGTAAGTAGATCACCAATCAGTTCTACGGCTCAATAAAACCTGCATGAGCCATAGAACTGGTTGGTGACCTACTTACCAGCCCTATTGGGTTTAGAAATCATTCATTAACTGAACAAAGGTTTAAGCAATTTTGTTCTTGAAGATGGCATTGAAATTTACTTTTAGCAAATTACATTAGTTTAAAATTATTTTTTTTAATTTACTGACTACAGGTTTAATTAATAGCAATATTATACTTAGGAATGGCCTTGATAAGTCTAAAAAGTAATGATTTATAGCTAATTACTTTGGTCTAGAAATCATTAATAAAATTAACTAACAATAAAAGACTGTTTACTCAGATTAGTTTCAGGTTATTTATGTAAAACAAAGATATCCTATAGACATATTAGTGTTGACTGATATGTATCCTCCAGTGCCTGTTGTGCAGGTGAATTTGGCACTGGTTAAGTTCAGTTCTCAGCTTCACATGATCTTGTTTTATAGCCATGACAACATTCTCTGCCAGTGCTACTCAGTTCTCTGTGTTATGCTGTAGACTGGTGCTGATTTTATCATTATATTTGTTCTATCAAAGAACTGATCACTCCCCCACAACTCTCTCTGCTAAGTTTGGCACTCTTTTTCTTGTACAGAAATACCTGGCTCAAGCCAGGCAGATAGCAACAATGTGAAGCAATGAGCTTCTCTCTCAATCATGTTACCAAACGTTAGAACCATAGGTTCCTGCTTGGTTTAAGCTTAACCCTTGTGCACACTAATTGTGTTGGATATGAGGGGCAGTTGGGTCATTGGATGACCTACAGTCTCAAGCCTGGTACTGAACTTGTGACTTTTGGGTTACCAAAATTATATTGAAGCTAGACCATGATGTCCCACAAGTTTGATGCTAGTGGTTTTCAAACAAAATTTCCAGTAAAAATGAAAAATTCCTGTGACAACTGTTTATAACTGTGACAAATACTCATCAACATTCAATTACTTCATTAAAAGGTTGCTGGTTATTATTTGTCTTCAAAAGATATTTACTATTAAATAAGTGTAGCATTAGTAGTTTATATCATTATATGTTTTACAGTCATTTACTATGTTATAATTCTGTGACATATGCATACTCCCATGTCAAACATCTCCTTCCTATCCTTATAGAATGTTCTTGTTATAAACATGTTTGCTCTTCTTCTAAAAATGTTTACTAATCTAACAGTTCTTTCTCTTTAGTTCAGCACAAGTGCTTCCCATCTTGAGCTTCAATAAATTCTTGATACAAGACTAGGACCCTTGTCAAAGATTCTTTGTATCCCACTTAACTTTCTTAGTGTGTTATTACTGCTTTTAAGATATATTAATGCGGTTAAAAATATTTATCAACAACAAAGTTCTTTCGCTAAAGTTCAGCACTAGCTATGTCCACCTTGAGATTTTGGTGATAAATACGTCACTGATTTAAGTATAGAACAATTTCAAACATCCTGTGCAGTCTTTTTTTTTACATCATTGTATGGTATTAAAGGTGATGGTTTTCAAGGAAGAAATTTGTTAACTACTGTTTATTCTTTTAGGTTTGGCATCAGTTTAAAAAACAATGTCAGTTTTGAATGTGTTAATCATTCTGTGTCAACCACTTCTGCCTCTTTGTGCAATATAAACTTGTGATGGTTTTAAAGTAATTTATTTCCTATCACTTTTCTCTCTCTTAAGTTTGTTATCAGTTTGACAAACCCAGTGATGTCAGTGTAGAACAATGTCGAACATTCTGTGCCATCTTCTTCTCTTGTGTATGTTGTTATAAAATGGTGATGGTTTTAAAGAAAAAACAAAGTTGCTATCTATCACTTTTCTCTTTCTTAAGTTTGGCATCACCTGTGATGTCAGTCTGGTACTTTGTCAAACAATATGGGACATTCAATTCTTCCTCTTTGTGTGCTTTCATAAAATGGTGATGGTTTTAAAGAAAAAAAATGGCTATCTATCACTCCTTTCTTTTAAGTTTGGCATCACCTGTGATGTCAGTCTAGAACCGTGTCAAACAATTTGCGACATTCAATTCCTCCTCTTTGTGTGCTTTCATAAAATGGTGATGGTTTTAAAGAAAAAAAAAGTTGCTATCTATCACTTTTCTCTCTTAAGTTTGGCATCAGTAAAAAAAAAAACTCTCTGATCCCAGTCTAGCCAGCCATCCAGCTCTTCCTTTGTGTGTTGTTGTTTATCAATTCACTTCTCAGCTTTATCTTGTGTACAAGAGAAAACCAGCAGGAGCAGTGTGATAAGGGACAATACCCGTCTCTGTCTAGCACTCTTTTTTTTTGGAGATTCTTTTTGTACTGGACACAACAATAGGGCATTGATACCCACAGGTGCGTGTGTTATTTTTTACACCCTAAACAATTGAATTGTTATTCAGGCAATATGCAAAATGTGGGTTAAAATATGTTATTTTATTCACAGAAAAGATTATGTAATAGTCATTATTAGCTGTGTTAATTGAAAGTGTTTTAAATTAACTTTCAAGGCAATTTAATTCCTGTGGTCATAATGGTCAGCATTGTGACCAAAGTTTACAATTGCTAAAAATTTACTGCTGGGTACCCATTAGTGCTGGACAGGCTCAAGGGATATCAAGTTGGAGATCCCAAAGCCTGGCCTTAGCTGGAAATCCAATAAGTTATCCATTTTATCTTACCTTACACATCAGAAACATAATAATTAAAGATTAACTTCAAACCTGATGTTAAAGCACCAAGCACTTCAAACACATTTTTACAGGAAAAGGATGTAACAGGAAATAAATTAACTAATAAATAAATTGAATTCAATTTTAACAATTTGAATTGTCAAATACTTGAAAATAAAATTTGTTAAAAAATCAGATTAATAATATATGAAAGAAACAAATAAAACATTTACCAGAGTAGAATTGTTAGAGTGAATAGGAAGGGTGGCTACAGTGGCTGTTGCTATGTTTTCATTTCCATCCATTCTAAGCCCCAAGCAAAATCCTCTACCAGGTGAAGGCATGCTTACACTCTTCTCACTGCATAATGAGTCGTCCAAACTGTGCGCAAGGAAAAACAACACAGTTTGTTTACGTCAAAAACTGAACAAAAAATGGTTCTTGAAAAAACATTGGTACTTTCCAAATAGCAGCAGCTACATAGCAATTGTTTGGATTAAGATTAAGACATGGGTTAGGAACAGCGTCATTAAGGATAAAACAAAAGTTAGGGTAAACTATTAAAATAAAAGGGTTAGGGTAAACTGTTACGGTTATGACAAGAGTTACACTGTTACGGTTAAGAATAAACTTTGTATATGTAAGGCTTAAGGATAAACTTGATGTATGAATGATTTAAGGATAAGCTTGGTATGTAGATGCTGCTCAAGACAAAATACCAGAATAAGTTAACAGCAATTGATGTAGTCCATGTAGGAGATAGTTTTAAAATGATGGGATCCCAGAAAAATGTGCAGAGAAATGTGCAAACAGAAAAAATATGCAAATACAAACTAACTATAATAATTTTTTTCACATTTAATGGAAAAGCTTTTTTTATTGTGCTGCAATGTACATGTGATAATTCTTTGTTAATGTCTATAAATGCTCAATTTAAGAAAACAAAAATGCACTTGCACACTTTTTTGTGTGCAGTTTCCTGTTGCACATCTTTCCAGTCACCAAAATGATGATTCCCTCTCTAGTTTGTAATGCATCTGACCATTAACTTAAAACAAGGTTATAACTCAAGGCTACAACAATGATGAACTTTTACATTTATAGGATTGAAACACTTGAATAATAAAAAAAACTCTTAATTTGAAATATTTTTATCAAGGGTGTAATTCAGATGCAAACAAGAGATTTTAATTTCACCCTTGCATCAATGTTAGAGCTATAATAAACATAAAAATATTCCAATGGAATATATTTATGTTTATTATAGGTATAATAATAGAATTTCCATTGATTCCTATGAATAAAAAGAAAATTACTTAATATTTAAACAAAATATTGCGGTGTAAAAAAAAAATGTCCATAATTGACCGCAGATAAAAATAAAAATCTAAAATAAAAATGTATGTACAGCTGATGTGTTGCATGTTTCTTATGTATATCTCTCAGAGTTTACACTCATCTAAGCTATGACCAGCTCCCTACTTTCACCCCCCTATTTCATTTGCTATGCCGATCCATCACAGGTTGCAGAAGAGGGTAAACAAACTTTTTGATTTGTTAAAATGGTACCAACTTATTACAAAAACTGTAATATGGGTTTAGTATAGATGAGCAATGGAAGGAAAAACTTTTTAGGAAAAATATCAACGTTGGATTGCTTTGTCTTAAAAAAGCCAACGCTAAACTGATAATGATAATATATGTGATTCCTTTTGCCATAGGAGACAATGGAATTGCACCAAGGGAAGTCAAACATTAGTGGTGTTTGATAAGGACTAAAATTGATTCCATAAGAAAAAATTATGACTCAAAAATAATTATTACAAAAGTGTATATGAAGAATAGTAATCCGCAAGAAAAAGAAGGAAAAAAGTCTTAAAATTATAATATTAACTACTTGGCCCTAATAGTATGCGGTGCTGATAAAAGATAGAGGATAATTTAATATCTAAAAACCAAACTGCTGTTTACATTACAGATGTGTGAGATAATTTAGCTGGGTAATAAAACTCCAACAGCTGTGATAGCTGATAGACATGTTATTGTAAACTAGATGCTAGATGGCTGTTGTCCAGGGGAAACTACTCCCATGTATTTTTAAATATTTGTTGTAATTAGGTCATTACAAGTTGAACAAGAAAAGCTATAGTGCACCATCTGACTGGTTTCAGATATCATACACTGAAATACAAGTGTATAAAAAACAGCATGATACTATGCATTTTTAATAAGTTAAGCTAGGGGTATTTACAATAATTTGTTGCAAATATAGCAACACACTGGTGCATGGTGGGTCAGTAACTATTTAAGTCAAGAGCCATTTTAAAACCAGTAACTATTTAAGTCAAGAGCCATTTTAAAATAATTTTTCAACAAAAATATTTAGAGAGCAGAGACAAAAGTTGTACCTCTCCCCTCACATCATGAGAAAAGTAAGAATCCCCCCCCCCCCTTCCCCCGAGCAGTCTAATGTCATGTAATGCTATTTAATGACAACCCATCAGGCATTTTTCAGATAGTTTTGTAGGTTATTAGTGGCTTAAGCTATTCCTCATTATCCAGGCAGGCTAGCACAGGGTTGAGATTCAAGCATTGATTTCTCTCACTCATGGTACCAGCTGTTAAAAACTGGAATTTTAGCCAGGTTTTTGATGCCTTCCCTAGTGTATCTGACCACTTGGTTTAGAGGAATTTTAGCCAGGTTTTTGATGCCTTCCCTAGTGTATCTGACCACTTGGTTTAGAGGAATTTTAGCCAGGTTTTTGATGCCTTCCCTAGTGTATCTGACCACTTGGTTTAGAGGAATTTTAGCCAGGTTTTTGATGCCTTCCCTAGTGTATCTGACCACTTGGTTTAGAGGAATTTTAGCCAGGTTTTTTATGCCTTTTCTAGTGTATCTGACCACTTGGTTTAGAGGAATTTTAGCCAGGTTTTTGATGCCTTCCCTAGTGTATCTGACCACTTGGTTTAGAGGAATTTTAGCCAGGTTTTTGATGCCTTCCCTAGTGTATCTGACCACAAGAGGAATTTTAGCCAGGTGTTTCATTCCTTCCCTAGTGTATCTTACCACCTAGTTTGAAGGAATTTTAGCCAGGTTTTTTATTCCTTCCCTAGTGTACCTTACCACCTAGTTTGAAGGAATTTTAGCCAGGTTTTTTATGCCTTCCCTAGTGTACCTTACCACCTAGTTTGAAGGAATTTTAGCCAGGTTTTTTTTTATTTCTTTCCCTAGTGTATCTTACCACCTGGTTCGGACATGAGGGGAAGTTAGGTCACAGGTCAACCTACTGTCTCAAACCCAGGATCCAAACTCACTTTTTGGTTAGCAAGTGCACTGTTGATCTATCCCTATCTCTAATTCTTACTGACCTGACGTATCTGCTGTTATATGTTAATCTAAATTCTCATTAACTAAACAGTAGCAACAATGATTAGAGTTAAGTACTGGTTATCACTTCTGTAAATTCAAAGCACTACACTGCATTAATTAGGTCACTGCCTCTAGTCCTACAGGTGGGTGATGAAGGATTAATTACAACGTACAGTGGGCCAATGTGCTGAAGTATAAAATTAATGCTACTTGTGGCTAAGCTGATAAGTTATCAGCCCCACATCACTCAGTACAGAGGTACACAACTTTTTGTTTACCTTTACCCCATAATCAAATCTTATGATATCTTATTGTTGATCCTGAATGTACTGCTAACTTCGATGAAATTTTATCAGTGGTCCAATTTTGGAGGTACATTACAGCTTAATTAAAACTAACAATAATTTAGCTGTAATTCTATCAGTATGGGCCGGCGTGGCCTATTCGGTAGAGCACTAGGCTGCTAACTCAAAAGTAAAGTTTGAATCCAGGCTTAAGTCAGTATAATGTCCCTGAGTCAACCCAGCTCTGATGGGTACCTAACTCATGTTAGGGCAAGTAAAGGTGGCTGGGCAAAGTGTTGACCACACCTTCCCTTCATATGATGAGGTTAAGAAATATCTGAACTCTATGTCATCTGCCCTATGGATCGCTAGATCTAAAGAGATTTTTTACTACCTTTAATTCTATCAGCAGTCCAAATTTAGGGGTTTATAACGACTTTTAAGTGCCATAACTATAGACCTTCTTAAAACCAACACTAATCTAGTTGAAATTTTGGATACATTAAAGCTTAAAGTTTAAAGTGCCATAACTATAGGCCTTCTTAAACAAACACTAATCAAGTCCTAATTTTATCAGCAGTCCAATTTTGGGGGTACATTACAGCTGAGTTTAAAGTACCATCACTATAATCTAGGTCTTATGACATTAACCTACCCCAAGTGGAGCAAAAAGATACATTTCACTTATGTGCCTGCTATCTCCTAAACCAAATACTTTTTTATTTGCTAAAGCTAAGAGATTATGACCAGTACATCAAATGAGTGATACTGGAATTATAGCATACATATGAATTGCAGATGTTAGGCTAATTATTATAAGTAGAAGGATAATTATTGCAATCAGCTGATAAGCTAGTTACAAGTTCCTATGATAGAAAGTTACATTACTAAAACAATTTATTAATTAACCTATTAGTATAGTTATATGATTAACATATTTCTTTGAACGTAACCTACATATTAATCAACCTGCAAAAAACAGAAACTGCCACTATTCAGTCAATAAAAATTGTTGTAGCTTAATAAAAATTAAATTATGATTTAATTTTATTAATTAGCCATCAAGATCTACCCCAAGGAATATCTCTGTGATGATGTACTACATATTTAAAGAGGAAAAATTATGAGAAATATTTGAGTGTCGCTATGCTTACTTTTTTAGTCACAATAATGATGTCTGCAGAAAAAGGTCAAGCATCATCTGTTAAATCATCATTGATACTTGTATAATTATTTAATTGGGTGTGTGATGTTTGTTGTATATTGGTTATTTGCAATATATTAGTCCTCTTAGTATTTTTTAGCAGAAGATAAATTGAAAATTACAAGTTAAAAATATAAAATTATTCTGCATACAATGAAATGTAATATTCAAAGAAAATGTAATGCTAATTAATTTACATTTCCGTCAATAACAAAATAATATAAAATAAAGAAAGAGTAATCAGAATAATTTGGACAAGGTAACATATATTGCCTACTCGTATAGTATGATACTTAAACCAGACAAAAATACAGTAGACTACAGTTGTGTTGAGCTATGTTGTAGGTTGTGTACAGTAAACAACAGGGGAACAAGCAACACAGCTTTACTATTGAGTTTTAGCAGAGCAGACATTTAATAACTAACACCTTTACAAGGCAGACTATCAAATTACTTTGATAATTGAACTTGATATCAAGTTATTATTAAAGGTAGGCCTAGACAATTGTATTTTTTTTGTTTAAATCTTCTTAAACAATGATAAACTTAGAACTGTGCAACCTTTATGTCATTCTTCTTAGAATGATAGTACATTGTGGCAGTGGCGTAGCGAGGTCGGATGTCACCCGGTGCGGTACTTAATGGTGTCACCACCCCCCCCCCCCCCCCCGAGGCGTAGCGACCCTTCCCGGGGACAAACTTTCTAATTTTCAATTTGCACCCCTCCTCAAGTTTTTCTCTATATATTTTACTATTTTTTGCCTTTGTGTCACCCCCCCCCCCCTAAATGGTGTCACCCGGTGCGGTCCGCACCCCCCGCCCCCCTCCCCCTTGCTACGCCTCTGCATTGTGGGGGTAGAGGTTTGTGTTCATTAATTCTAGTATCTAGATGTAGTGGTAAATGAACTTGATCTAGCCAAGTAACGCCTACAATAGTCAATAAGTATTATTTAGTACAAGATCTTATGTAGTGTAGTAAATCGACATGTAGTCTAGATCTAGATTCTAATAAGTATTGAAGATCACAGATTAGTAGATCAAGATTTAGAATTTTAGATATAGGCCTAGGCCTATGTTATTTAATTGAGTAGTTACTAGTGTAATACTAAATAAAATACTAATACTAAGAACTTAAGAAATAGGCCCTAAGTAAAATTAGTAATTTATTAGGCCTACCTGTTAAGTAGTAGAGATCTAGGCTAAAATCCTAAAACAAAAACTACACTAGATCTAGATCTAGATAGGCCTTTCTTAGTTTTTATCCATTCCAAATCCATGATGATGATTGTTTCATTTTGTAACCAGTAGTGAGTGAAACACCCTAGGGCCCTAGATTCTAGATCTAGAGTAAAGTGCCATTAATAAACACCGATACACAAAAAATGCGACGTGTTCCCTATGAGGGCACCTCGTTTCATTAATAATTCACCTAGAAAAAAACCGAATGGACCCTAATACTCTTTATTTATAGGAGAATAATAATAGACTATTCATCCTTGTATTCATTCGCATTTTAGATTTTACTTTTCTACTTTTTGCATGTGTCTGTATTTCCCAATAGCGAACACCTTTTTTACATTTTTTCCGAATAGGGAACACCCGTTCCTCATAGGGAACATATTCATATTTTGCTCTTTAAAGCATAACTAGGTACACAATTTTACAGTTTAAAACATTTTTAATGTGTTGTTTTGTAATAGAATGACTAAAAACGTTTTATTTTAGCTTTTATCTCTCAAATAATTCAAATTAAAATTACTCGATTTTGACGGTGTCCTTGACCCTGGGAAGAGTTTATTATAAGGAAATATAGTGTTCGCTATTTGGCCCAGGTAAAAAATAGTGAGCATCATAGTAAACACCCTATTTTTTTAATAAATGGGGAAGAAAACAACGCCAATTATGGAATGTATGTTGTCAGGCATGTTAATACTTTATAATTTCAGCAAGTTTATTGACCAAAACGCAACACAATTAAAAATATAGCCTTAAGACTGGGGTGGGGGTCGCTTATCCGGAATGGCATTTAACATGGCTGCTGCCATACCAAATTTTAATCAATTCATTATTCCCCTCTAGGGGCAATTGAATATAATGAAATTAATGCTGAAGAGTTCCAAAATGGACATACTACATGCCAGCACCACAGTTTCGTAAAAAAAAATCCAAATAACAGTGTAATAAATTTTTTAAGTGGGGGTGTTCCCTATGCGGGCGCGTTCCCTATTCGGCACGTTACTCTAGATCTAGATCTAGATCTAGATCTAGATTCTAGAATCTAGTTATTTACAAAAGAACATTCCTGTTCCTACCGGTGATGGATAGGCCTAATTTATTTATTTTATTAGCTCATGAATCTAGATCTAGAATCTAAAAATATACCTTTAGATATGACAAGCCATAAGTGAATAAATAGGGCCTACAAGAATAAAGTTTAGGCTTAACTAAGGTCAAAACACTGGTGACAAAAGAGCATTTTTGGGCAGTGCGACATAATAATAATATTGGAACGATGTGGCTGTGTTGCCAAATTGGTATGCAAATGAGTCAACAAAATTCCCCATTTGACGCATCAATTTTTACGCAAAATGATTAGAAATATTGAAATCTACTCACCTTTTTTAGCTTGTTAAATGCGTTACTTTACTTTTGACTACATATTCGCTGTTCATAATTCACTAATAAGATAAAAGCACTAAAATACTGCTAGGTTCCAGAAAAGCTCGTTCTCCATCTTTACGAGCGCCATATTGGAACCATATTATGATAATGAACTACTCACCTACAATGGTTCCAGAGCGAGGCTGACTGCCTGTATTTTTATTTGTATCTATTTTCTTTTTTTTTCCCCTCGATGTTCTGCCTGCTCGCATCTGGCTCAGCGAGTGAGTGACGAGATGGTATCGATCGATTGTCGTTTTCGTGTTTCAGTACTGCATGTTGTTAAGGGAGGTTTAAAGGGAAAAATGAAGGAGACCCAAAAAAATTGTCATTTTTTTTTTATTGCGTTTCTAGCTAGGAAAATATACTATTAAATCGATCCCAAGTATTTCAGAACATTTAATGTCCTCTAAGTATTTTAAAAATATTTTTATTTGATAGTGGTGTATTACAGGAAAATAACCAAAAGCTGAAAAAATCCCTTTTTATGTCAATTTTGGTCATAGCAACAGCCATTTTGTATTGTGCGAAACCTCGACCATGTGGTATCAAATTAAACCCCATCCAAATCTGCACCTAACTGACCTACTAGTGAACATGTCTAAAAATAAATCATTTCAACAAAGAGGCTGAAAGAATGTCAATATTTTGAAATCCTCCGTTTTGATTGGTCGAAGTCTAATTTTAGTAACATTTTACCCACGATGCATTGGGTTTTCAAAATGGCGATCGTTTACACATGAGATTTAGCAGTTGTCACGATACATTCGATTCAGCACTACCTCTCATATTTTGAGTATTTCTACGCCTATTTTATCAAATTTGAGACATAACTAACATTATTGAAGGTACGTAAAGCTTTTTATTATTTTTTTAACTTTAATTTCAACCAGACTCATTTATTCAGTAATTTAGTTAGATCTAGATCTTGAATCGAGATCTGATCTATTCTAGATTTTCTAGATTCTAAAACTAAAAGAAATCATGTTATTGTATGCTATGATGACATTGTCAGATAAACAGATCTTAGATATAAATCTAGAATAGATCTAAATCTAGATTCTAGATAACTATAAACTATAAAATCTAGAATCTTAGATTTAGTCTACTCTAGCTAGATCTAGATCTACAACTGACTCGATTCTCCTACTTTACTTACTACAAGATTTAGCTTTGTTTTAATTTATTTTAATGTATCAGTATCAATTATTTAAAATTTCAGATGCCTAAAAAGAACACTACTTCAAACATGAGGACCAAAATAGCTAACATGAATGCTGCTAGGCTAAAGAAAATGGAGGGGTCACCAAACATCCCTGCCTCTAGTGTGGCTCCACTTTCACCAGTCACTCCAAACGTTTCGTCAACACCACCCACATCAAACATGTCGGCATCACGGCGCAAACTTGCGTATTTTGCTGATGTGAAGGCACCCACTGTACAGTCAACTCTGCCCACAACTATAGTTGACTTGAATTGCCTTCAAGGTCTACTTCAAGGTGTTGTGTGCTCAGACTGTGGCAGCAGTGACCTCAAACTGCAATGCGATGCAGATCGTATTCAAGGACTGGCAGTACCAGTAAAACTTTACTGTGGACATTGTCAAAGTATTAGGTCACAAGCCTACACCTCAAAGAAGTGTTCAGCCAAAGTATTTCAACATAACAGGGGCATTGTGTTTGCATCTTTGTATGCAGGCATAGGATATGCACACCTGGCTAAATTTTCCGAGGTTATGGGACTGGAAATGCTGACCTGCCAAGCATTCAATGACCACGTAAAACTGATAGAGAAGGCCATGTCTGTAGAGCTGAATTCAATTTTTGATGAGTCTGCAGAGAAAGTAAAAGCAGCATATTCTGAAAGTGAAAACCCACACAATATAGCTGTCAGTTACGACGGCACATGGGCCAAGCGAGGACACACCTCAAAGCTGGGTGTTGGTGTCGTCATAGATGTCAAGACAGGGCTTGCAATTGACTCACATGTTATGTCAACATATTGCCAGGTATGTATTATGAGTGAAAAGAATTATTTTTAAAATGTTGCTTGTATAATTATTGAGAAGATTCAATATTCTAAATTCATTTTATTCTATCAAATCAGCAATGTTCGACAGTTGGGGATAACTTGAAGAAATCTGACCCAGAGAAACATTTGACTTGGTACGAGGGACACAAGGCAAAGTGCTCCAGAAATTTTAGTGGTTCGTCTGGTGCCATGGAAGTGGAAGCTGCCAAGAAGATGTGGGGCAGATCAGAGGCTCGGCACCAGCTGAGATATACGACAATTGTGTCCGATGGGGACACAAAAACTTACTCGGCTCTGCTTGAGAGCAGACCATACAGGCACATGATTGAGAAGCAAGAGTGCATCAATCATGTGGCCAAGAGGCTGAATACAGCACTCCGCAACCTAGTCAATGCTGAAAACAAGAGAGGTGTTAGATTAGGAGGAGCTGGCCTTGGTAACCTGACACAGGTAATAACTTGGAAAGCCTAGTTGTATTTATTTTTTTAGAATTGCAAGATATTTTTTAAAAAAAACTTATGCATTTGTAATCAAAAGTTGTTTTTGTTTTCTTCTTAGACCAAAATGGGTCTTCTTCAGAGCTACTACACCAAGGCTGTCAGGACATACAATGGTTCAGTACAAGAGATGAGCGATGCCATTTGGGCTGCTTTTTTTCATTCAACTTCGACTGACAAAACACCTCAGCATCATAAGTGCCCAGGGGGCCAAGACTCCTGGTGTTTTTATCAGAGGTCGAAGGCTAAAGGTTTGTCTGTGCCTTCACACAAAGGTAGGCTGACAACCTACCTAAATGAAAAGGTTGCTCCATATGTGGAAGCAATCTACAGAAAATTAACAGAGCCAGCTCTGTTGAAGCGGTGCTTGCTGGGGAAGACGCAGAACACTAATGAGAGCCTTCATGGCATGATTTGGAGTCGCTGCCCTAAACATATTTTTAATGGTTTGTCTAGGGTTACGATAGGCACAGCTTTCGCCATTGGCGAATTCAACCAGGGTTCTGCTGCAACCCATAGATTTCAAACAGCAGTGGGTTGCAGCTTGTCTGAGAAAGGCGCCAGATTAGGCCAGCTACGTGACGAAAAAAGAGTCAGAAAAGCAGATTTGGCCATTGAGTCTAACAGCAAAAGGAGGAGGATAGCCAGGCAACTGGCACAAACAAAAGAAAATGAGTCCAGACAGGTGGAGGAGGGTGGGGCTTCTTATATTGCAGGGGGGTTTTTGACTTTTCATAAATTTTTTTTCCATCAATGTAATCTTTGTGAATTAATTTGTAAATGCCTATTATTATTATTTAACAGCTTTTTTGGATGTTCCCTTTTAACATAAATGTTTTAAAACAATGTTATAGCATCTTTCATTCAAAATATTTATTGTTCCTGAAAATTTATTTTTTGGGATTTTTACGTCTTTTATTTTCAAGGGTGTTATCGTTTAAAATTGTAAAATTTTACCATTATTAATTGTCTAAATTTACTTTTATTTATCTCTATTTATTGCCAGATGGTTGCCATTGATGAAAAATGTAACTTTTAACTTCTTGTTGAAGAGGAATTAAATACAATTTTATTCTGACTTCTTATTTTGCGTTTTTCTCTGTTTCGCATTTTTTAATATTTTTGAACACATATTGTTAGGTATCTTTTTTGTTTTTAGAGATAATGAATTGAGATTTGGCATGCATATTGCCATTATACTTTTCTATTATCCTATGAGGGCATTTTCATGTATCCCTTACAGATTTAGCAAAAAGTAAATTAGAATGTCCATTTTCTGAAAATATACAAGTTCATTTTTCATGACCCTCAAGGGTACTAGGCATCTTAAAAAGTTTTAGGTCTATTTAAAAATGCTCTCTCTACATCATCTAAAACATAATAAAGACCAACTGTACAAAATTTCATGATTGTGACTACAATACTTTTAAAGATACCTACATTTTAAAATATATGTAACTTATTACATAACAATTGTATCTACAGCAAAAAAAAAAAAAAAAAAAAATTTTAATGTTTTTTTTTCTCTTAACTATGCAAACAGAAGTTCCTAAACTAAAGAAAGTACAGTTTAATACATAATTTTAAAAAATAGAAATTATCCTGTAAACTCCCCTTAAACATTGGCTTAAAATAAAATAATGTACGTGTAAGTTGTAGTTATAAGAAAAGTTTTGGTACGATTTCGATGAGGATCAATGAATACATTCGAAATATTTTCGAAATAATGTCAGTATCATGATCATGAAATACGTTTAGAATAAAATGAATACGGTAAGGAAGAGAGGGCAATTGCGGAATCGATTATAAATATTTATAGAACAATATCGATTTCCTTTGTTATGGAAGGTCGAATTTTAACGTACATTATAGACACAACAAAATGACGCGATTCTGTTTGTCATTGTTAGTTTTTGGTACACAAAAAAGCTGGGCCTATTGCTATTTTTAGAGTGCCATCATTAACTAATAGTTGATGTTTTGAAATAGGACCACCGACTCAGTAGCGTAGCGAGGGGGAGGGGGGGGGGGGGGGGGGGGGGGGGGGGGGGGGGGCGGGGGGGGGGGGGGGGGACAATGTCCCCGGGCGCCGACCTTAGGGGGCGCCAAAATGGGTTGGAAAAATAAATTAAAAGGTTGATGGGGGTGCAAATCGAAAGTTCGAGGGGGGGAGTGCAAAACGAAACCTCGAAGGAGGTGCAAATCGAAAGTTTGTGGGGGTGGGGGTGCAAATCGAAATTTCGAGGGGGGGGGGCGCAAATCGAAAAGTTTGTCCCCGGGCGCCGGGAAGGGTCGCTACGCCTCTGCACCGACTACTACATTTAACTTACGACTTTTTAAAAAGTTTTGGTAAATGTAATAATAGGGCTATTAGACTATATTTAGCTTAACGTAAGGCGTTTTGGTATTGTTTTCCCATTGGCGAACACCGACGGGGGTGGGAAGGGGGGGAGGGATGACACCAAAATGAAAAATTGTAATGCTTGTGTCCAGTCACATAGCAACTTAGTAGGCATAAAGTAGTGGCGTCACTAGGTCGGGTGACACCCGGTGCAAACATCCTGGTTGTCACTCCCTATCAACGACTTTGTATATGGTATATTTAAACTATAGGCAGTCACTCCCCCTCCCTAATGGCGTCACCCTGTATCTAAGTATGTATATATCTTTAGTGAGTTATTACACTTACTAGAAATGCTGACTTTCTCATTAAATAAGATATATTTCATTGTAGTGTCACGCACCAGAGATGATTTCACCAGGGATGAGGGGAGGGGGTGGGGACATTCGCAATTTTTCGAACCTGGTGTTGCCCGACCTAGTGACGCCACTGATTCGCTATAATGCTTGTATTGAGAAAATAAATTTAAAAAGCGAGCCTCCTTAAATATTTAGCAAAAATTTTTTTTAAAAATACCTTGAGTTTACAAGAGATCATGTGATTTACATCTGAATATCCTACGGCACAGACCTCACAGACCGCTGATTTTACTTTTAAAACGAGCACTATGTAGGCGAATAGTATGGTAATGTGAGGTTTTTGTTTGTTAAGATTTAGGTCAGGGTTAAGACGGGGGTAATTATGGTAACAATCGGTGGTGGACTGGGCCATCCGGATACTGGGTAGAATCACTGTTGCTGCTATGAACGAAGCGGTTTTTTAATTGTATGTGTTAAGCTAAATGAACCAGTGGCGTAGCGAGATCGGGTGTCACCCGGTGCAGCACTTAATGGTGTCACCCTCCCAGAAGCCTGGCGACCCTTCCCGGCGCCTGGGGACAAACTAACTTTCAATTTGGTGCGCTCTCTGGATCAACTTTTCAATTTGCACCCCCCCCCTCAAACTTTTGATTTGCACCCCCCCCCCCTCAACTCTCGATTTGCACCACCACCACCACCCCCCCCCTCAAACACTCGATTTGCACCCCCTCTCCACCCTTGTCAGGATTTGTCAAATTTGCTCTTAAAACACTATTTCACACTCGAATTGATCACTTAAATAAGTGGAATTATCAATTTTCTCTATATATTTTGCTATTTTTTGCCTTTGTGTCACCTCCCCTAAATGGTGTCACCCGGTGCGGTCCGCAAAACCCCCCCCCCCCCCCCCCCCCGCTACGCCACTGAAATGAACAACATATTAGGGAGGTCTGACTTCGGGGATGATTAAGGTAGGGGCTATAATTTGGTGAAAGTTTTATTTTAACGAGCCCAATTAACCCTGATCATCAAGCTAACAGGGATGCCTGTGGG